>NW_008385028.1:0-222 GCF_000622305.1 Nannospalax galili
GCTGGGATTATAGGTGTGGTCCATCACCCAGTTTAGGTGGTGCTGGGTATCAAACCCAGGACCTTATGTATATTAGAAAGGCACTCTACCAACTAAGCTACATTCCCAGCTCATTTACATTTTTGATTCACAAGTCATTTTCTGGAAGAATAATAGCTCTTAGCTAAGGAATTATTCTTAACTTCCTATTCTTCTGAACCCACACTGATTCATAGACAAGTA
>NW_008385029.1:0-222 GCF_000622305.1 Nannospalax galili
AAAAATAGCAGAATATCTATCAGTTTATAAAGACCAGACATCACAAATTACTATTAACTATAAAGAGTATATATCTTTCCCAGTTTCCACTTGCATTTAATAGGACTTCTGAATCTGTAGTAGTTATATAACTATATATAGACTAGTGAAACTAGATTCCTGTTTCTCACCCTGCAAAAACTTAACTCCAAATGAATCAAGGACTTCAACATGAAAACTAAT
>NW_008385030.1:0-222 GCF_000622305.1 Nannospalax galili
GGAAAGCCCATTCAGACTTCTCAAGGCACTTAGCGTCCGGGGCGGGAGGCTGCTAAGGCTTCCCCTAGAGTTCCAATTTTCGTAAGTCACACTGCAGCCGAGGAGAGGAGGACCCCATGCCAGCCTGGGACGGAGGGAGGACGCGGGCGAGGGAGGGAGGAGGAAATGCAGGTGCAGGGTGCCAGAGGCGCAGCAGCCGGCACCCCTCCGTGGGACACCCCG
>NW_008385031.1:0-222 GCF_000622305.1 Nannospalax galili
AACACCCCAGTGTGTCATCACAATGTTCCAATTTGCTGGCACAATGTTTCACGTGACATCACAATGCTCCAATGTGCCATCAAAATACCCCAAGGTTTCATTACACTGCTCAGTGTGCCAAAAATATGCTCCAATATGTCATCACAATGCTCCAGTGTGTTTTCAAAATGTTCCATTTGACACCAAAATTCTCAGTGTGCCATCACAATGCAGCAATGTGTC
>NW_008385032.1:0-222 GCF_000622305.1 Nannospalax galili
GACTTAGAATTATATAGGAGACAGTAAACTTGTGAGAAGTTTCATATTCTGGTGTCTTAAATCCTACAATTTTTAAAATTTTGAGACAGATTCTCATGTATCAAGGTCTTGTCCTGAACTCCACATGAACCCAGGATGACCTTGACCTGCGTCTCCTGCCTATGTCTACATATTGATATAAATACAGGCTGGGCCTTCACACCTGGTTTGTTGAATGAAGAG
>NW_008385033.1:0-222 GCF_000622305.1 Nannospalax galili
CAGAGGGGGCAGGTGACACGACCATCTGCACTTCAGAGCGGGCAGGTGAAATGACCATCTGCACGTCAGAGGGGGCAGGAGACACGATCATTACCATGTGAGAGTTTTCAAGTGACACAACCATCTTTACGGCAGAGAAGCAAGTGACACTACCACCTGTAAGTGAAATGCGACAGGTGACACGCCTATCTGCACGTCAGAAGGTGTAGGAGACACGACCAT
>NW_008385034.1:0-222 GCF_000622305.1 Nannospalax galili
CACTCTGAGGTTTTGCCACCTCAGGAATGGGGGACATTTCATAGTCATCCAGATCAACTAATAAGTCAGCCTGGAGTTGCTTTCTCTCATGTACCTGCAGTCACTTTGAACAATTGGAGATTCTGATTGGCTGTGATGAAGATCATGGATGGTGCCCAGGATCATACTACCTGCCCTTAGTGAGTTGCAGCCAAACCCTTTGGTGGCTCACTGAGTAATGTG
>NW_008385035.1:0-222 GCF_000622305.1 Nannospalax galili
TTTCAATCTGAATCTAAAATTGTAAATTGAACAGGTAATCTCAATATTAAAATCACTCGTCTAATTTTCTATATTTCCTTTCAAAAAATAACTAAAGTTATTATCCTATGGGAAATCCATTATAAAATATTAAAACATCATTTGATTGCATCGTAATAATTTAACAGTAGTAGGATCCAAAATAAAAGGAATATAATGCAATCCAACTCTTACAAAAAATGG
>NW_008385036.1:0-222 GCF_000622305.1 Nannospalax galili
AGTACATGAAGTTATCAGAAAAAAAAGTGATAGGGAGATATGAGAGGAGTTACAGGGGAGGGAGTGGGCATGGATTTTGCTCAAAACACCTTATACGTATGTGTGAAATTCTCAATAAATTATTTTTAAAAAAGATCTGGCCAATACTATTAACCTGAAATTCTCCTTCTGCTAATCCTGTGATTTGGAGATTTGGTCTTTTCATGGTTTCCCACATTTCTT
>NW_008385037.1:0-222 GCF_000622305.1 Nannospalax galili
TTTTTTCTTTGGGTTTTTATCTATTCTACCTTGCTCTGATCTCTTGCCTTGGTTGGTGCTTTGTAAGGTATGTAAATCGCATCCAGATTTTGCTTTTAGGGATTCCTTGACTGATAAGACCAAAGAGTGTGTCCTTTTTTATGCCATTGTAATTTGTTCTTCATTTAACAGTGGTTTTTGGAATCAATACTTTAAAACGTATCATCAAAATGCAAGGTAGTT
>NW_008385038.1:0-222 GCF_000622305.1 Nannospalax galili
GTATATTTCTTTAAGAATCCATGTGTATAGCTAAATGCTACATAACAGGAAACAGTGCTGGACAGGAGATATTTTCCTTTGATATATTGGCCATGGTGGTCCATGACTCCCAACATTACTCAGGCTTTTCTCACAGCCCATGATAGCCTCCCAGAACTTGAAGTTAAGACTCTATTGCCAAAGACAGAATATTCCTCAGAAACAGGATTTGGAGAAATAGAG
>NW_008385039.1:0-222 GCF_000622305.1 Nannospalax galili
ACAACCAGTGTTCTTAACTGCTGAGCCATCTCTCCAGCCCCAAATAGAACATTTTTTAAAATATTTTATTATTTTTATTTTGTGTGTATGAGCATTTTGCATGCATGAACAACATAAGTGTACCATTTACATACAGTGTTAGCATAGGCCAGGAGAGGATGTTGGATCCCCTGGACCTGAACTTATGAATGGCTGTTAGTTGCCATGAAGGTGCTGGGAATC
>NW_008385040.1:0-222 GCF_000622305.1 Nannospalax galili
ATTGGCACTTGATGACTACTGGAAGAAGAAAAATCACTTTTCTTCAGGAATGCAGGCTTTAGGAGGCTTGCCATGCTTCAGTAGAAAGTCCAAAGCCCATACACATAGAAGAAGCACTAAATGTATTCAGTGGGTATTAATTTTTTTGAGATTGCCCCTTATTTATTTCACTTTTTTGTTTATTATTTATTTAATAACCACATACTTAGAAGAAGCATTTCA
>NW_008385041.1:0-222 GCF_000622305.1 Nannospalax galili
TAAGTATGTGGGTGTAGGACTAGAGTTTTGGTAGCCTCTCAGGGCCTATATGTCTAAAGAAAACTGATTCTACCTCGCCAAAATTGCCGAAAGCTCCTCAGTTAGGCTTGGGCCTCCCGGAGCCTCTCCCCCAAACGTGTTGGATTCTGGCTATCAACTTTTTTCACCGTGTCTTTCTAGATTTACAAGGAACTGTCCCAGGTGCCAGAGCTAATGTTCCCT
>NW_008385042.1:0-222 GCF_000622305.1 Nannospalax galili
AACACCCCAGTGTGTCATCACAATGTTCCAATTTGCTGGCACAATGTTTCATGTGACATCACAATGCTCCAATGTGCCATCAAAATAACCCAAGGTGTCATTACACTCCTCAATGTGCCAACAATATGCTCCAATATGTCATCACAATGCTCCAGTGTGTTTTCAAAATGCTCCATTTGACACCAAAATTCTCAGTGTGCCATCACAATGCAGCAATGTGTC
>NW_008385043.1:0-222 GCF_000622305.1 Nannospalax galili
GCACATTTGTGTCATTACAATGGTCCATTGTGTCGTCATTATGCTCAATATGCAAAAATGGTGCTGAATGTACCCTCACAGACTCACAGTGTGGCCCCACAATGATCCATGGTGCCATCACAATGTTACAATATGACTTATTAAAGTTCCATTGTGACATCACAATGTTCCAACGTGACACCACAATCATCCAATGTGCCAACACTATGGCCCCAAGTGCCA
>NW_008385044.1:0-222 GCF_000622305.1 Nannospalax galili
TAAATCATTTCTGCATGAAAGATTCCAGTACTGGCTCAGTTATTAGAGACTGTAGCAAATCTTTTCTATATGCTTCATGATGTCATTTTCCTATTACTCTCAACCTTCCATAAAAATATAGAAGTTAATTTTTTAAAACTCAGATCAAGGGCTGAGGGGATGGCTCAGTGAATAAAGCATTTGCCTCACAAGTGTGAGAACCAGAGTTTGGGTTCCCAGAAC
>NW_008385045.1:0-222 GCF_000622305.1 Nannospalax galili
TAGTTGGCATACTCATCTTGGGCTTTCCTTTTAAATGAATCTTCACATTCATGATGAAGCTTTCCATTGGTGTGGTGTTGCCTTCAAGCACCATTATTATTGATGCAGCTTGTGAGATTTCGCTCAATAATTTTATCTGCTTCATCTGTATCAGCTTTATATGCAAATTTGAACTTAATAATGCTCATTTTTTATGAAACACTTTTTTCCCTTAACCTTCTC
>NW_008385046.1:0-222 GCF_000622305.1 Nannospalax galili
CTCTTCTACTCATGGCTCAGGGAGCATTGCAGAAGAGGGGGCAGAAAGAGTGTAAAAGACAGGGTTGGTTCACCAACACAGAGAAATAGAGGCTTTCAGGCCAGTGGAAACTTGCACATGTGAACTTGTGGCAATAGTGGCACTGAGTACAGGACACATGCCATCTCAAATAGACAAGGGCCCAGAGTGGAATGAGGGAAATGGGTGGTGGGTAGGCCCTAG
>NW_008385047.1:0-222 GCF_000622305.1 Nannospalax galili
ACGCCCTCTTCTGTCCTCCGTGGGCATTGCACAACAGGGGTGCACTTACATACATGTAGGCAATGCACTCATACACATAAAAATAAATTTAAAAGTTAAATAATAAAGTATCGTTTCCTTTGTTTCTAAGCAAAAACTTTGTGGTGCAAGCTGAGCATGCTCAGAAGCAGTCCTGTGTATCACGTTAATGCCCATGACTTTCAACTGAGCAAGTTAGGAATG
>NW_008385048.1:0-222 GCF_000622305.1 Nannospalax galili
TCTAGATACAAAACTCATGCCTGTGATTTCTGTTATGCAATTTATCCCAGACGAAGTGTGTCTTCACAGGAGTAGACAGAAGTTGTTGCTACTTGACTATAAAAAGGAGTTGACCAAAATAACGGAGGAGGTAGTATCAGTTCTCAGGAGATTGTCCACGTTCTATGTCATCTCTGATGTGCCATTTGTATATTCTTGATTATGCCTTCCTTTCCTAGCTTT
>NW_008385049.1:0-222 GCF_000622305.1 Nannospalax galili
GTCTAGGGCAGCTGGTGGCCATGCTACCCAGAGATGCAAAGGGAGATGGGGTGTGAAGAGTCCCCAAGGGCTCCTGGGAACCAGGAGAGAGGCTGGCAGGTTTTGCAGACCAGGGAAGCAGAGCGAGGTGAAGTCAGCAAAATATTTTTAAGAACAAACCTTTTATAAAATCTGCCATATATAAACTCTGCAAAATTCAAATAGGGTGCCTTATGTCATCTG
>NW_008385050.1:0-222 GCF_000622305.1 Nannospalax galili
GATACAACTTGCTGGTCCCCAGCCACTCAGGCTTCTCTTAGCCTCATTTGTTTAATAACAAAGTGCACACAGACATACACAGCACACACGTCACCTTTATTTCTGCCAGCTCATACGTGAACAGCACTGCTTTTAATATCTTTCAGGCCAAATTTTTCATTTATTCCAATGGCCCAACTTATATCTGAAACTTGTCTTTGAAGTCTCATCTTTGAAGACACA
>NW_008385051.1:0-222 GCF_000622305.1 Nannospalax galili
ACCATCCTGAAGCAGCTGGCTTGATAGAACAATGGAATGGCCTCTTAAAGGCACAGTTACAGTGCCAACTAGGTGGCAGTAGCCTGGAGGACTGGGGCAGGGTCCTCCAGAAGGAAGTATATGCTTTGAATAAGCATCCAATATATGGTACTGTTTGTCCTATAGCCAAGATATGGGTCCAGGAATCAAGGGGTAGAAGTGGGAATGATTCCACTCACTATC
>NW_008385052.1:0-222 GCF_000622305.1 Nannospalax galili
CAATATTCCATTTTGAGATCACAATGCTTAAATGTGACATCACAATGCTGCAATGTGCCAACTCTACCCCCCAATGTGCCATTATTTTGCCTCAGTGTGACAACACAAAGTTGCAATAGGACTTCACAATGTTCCACTGTGCCATCACAATGCACAATTGTGTCATTACCTTAATCCATTGTGTCGTCACCATGCTCAATATTTAAACACCATGCTCAATGT
>NW_008385053.1:0-222 GCF_000622305.1 Nannospalax galili
TCCAGTCTACAAAAGGGAGGGTCAACTCAGAGGAAACATCTCATTCATGCTTCCAAGTAAATCCCAACACGGTCAAGCAGGATCTTTGACTTATCGTCACATAGATGGAACTGGTAAGAGAAATGAGCCAGGATCTCCTCCCAGACCCCTGAGGAATAGATCCTCAAATGAATTAAGTGTAAAAATGAACTGATTTATTTGGGCCAACTGTATGGTCTTAAA
>NW_008385054.1:0-222 GCF_000622305.1 Nannospalax galili
GGTTTTACACACTGCTGGGGATCAACCCCAGGACTTCATGCATGCTAGGCATGCACTTTACCAACTGAGCTCCATCCCCAGCTCTTATTAATGCATGCTTTTGATCTTGGCCTTTAAGGAAGTGTGTCATAAGGAGGGGGCAGCTATATAAGGGAAAGACTAATGACTTAGAGTGATGGAAACTCCTCTTGGCTATACCAGTGCCAAGATGCTGGTTATGAT
>NW_008385055.1:0-222 GCF_000622305.1 Nannospalax galili
GGGCAACATGATCTCTTGTCT
This sequence comes from Nannospalax galili, assembly GCF_000622305.1. Classification (NCBI taxonomy): domain Eukaryota; kingdom Metazoa; phylum Chordata; class Mammalia; order Rodentia; family Spalacidae; genus Nannospalax; species Nannospalax galili. The sequence continues at coordinate 22 of NW_008385055.1, forward strand.
CAGAAAATTAAGAATATATAAAAACAGAAACAAAAACTTAATTACTTTTTTATAGAATTCATGGCAAGTTATTTTCAAAGGGTAGTAGATATGCAAGTTCTGAAGAAAATGAAGTTTATGACATACATACTTGACATTTTTGCTATCCCTACAAGGAATAGTAAGTCTTAACAGGACAACACCCACAAATAATACTGGAAT
>NW_008385056.1:0-219 GCF_000622305.1 Nannospalax galili
TCTGGCTTAGTATATCCCTTCTTTTGTCTCTGGTGGCACATTTCTTACAGACTAAGAGAAGCTAGTCTTACTGATATATTTCTTTTATTCAACACATAATATTAAAGTATTAATTGTCTTTCCTACTCGGACACTCAAAACTACTTTTTCCTAGAACATGGTACTGACAAAGTAGGGAAGGGGATACAAACGTTGCAATTATCTGTGCCTTGGGGCATG
>NW_008385057.1:0-222 GCF_000622305.1 Nannospalax galili
TTTTTTTGAGACAGGGTCTCCCTGTTCACTATGTAGACCAGGCTGACCTTAAATCACAGAGATCCACCTGCCTCTGCCTCTGCCTCCCAAGTGCTGGGACTGACTGTAACTTTGCTGCCTATTTGTGCATGAGTGTCGGGCCTTCCAGTGGAGTCGGGTTTGATGTAGACACCCTATTTATGGCTGAGAAATTCATAGACATTTATTCTCTGCACTTTGACC
>NW_008385058.1:0-222 GCF_000622305.1 Nannospalax galili
ATATTGTGCAACACAGGTACACTTACACACTTGCAAGCAATACACTCACACCCATAAAAATAATGAAGAACATTTATGTGTTTATGTGTGTGTGTGTGTGTACGATAAGTTAAAAATACTCAAAAAATTGTTTATTAAAAGCACTTAGTACTCACAAGATTCCTGAAACTTTGGTGGAACTGAGAACATAAATTATCTGGGTAAGGTATGACAAACAAAAAT
>NW_008385059.1:0-222 GCF_000622305.1 Nannospalax galili
AGACAATTTTTGAGTTAACAGTCAATAAATTTGGTCTTTCTTTTATCCCTTGTCAAAGGAATATGTATACAAATATATGTATATATTTATTTATTATTTTAATTAGCTTACAGAGTAAGAGGTTTTCTCCTTGTGGCCATTTCGTACCTTCTTCGCTCTCATTGATTGTCTTCTTCTCCCCACTCTCCCCCATTACACCCTGCTCCACTTCCCTCCTGCATC
>NW_008385060.1:0-222 GCF_000622305.1 Nannospalax galili
GAGATTTGGAAGCTTTTAAAATAATTTTCAATGCAACCATAACTGTATCAATGATAATGCATAACTCCAACTATTTTGAAAAGTCTGGTTATCTTCCCAGACTGCTGCAGTTTGATGTACATGGGCTTGGGAGCAGGGAGTGAAGCCAAATGCACATAAATTCAGAGTGCTTTTTTTTTCTCTTGTAATAAATGACTTCCTTGTACTTGCAAGAGTATGTAG
>NW_008385061.1:0-222 GCF_000622305.1 Nannospalax galili
TGTGAGGGGGGTATTTATTTGCCTGCTTGTTGTTAATAAATTCATTTTTTTCCTGGATGTCTGTGACCCTGGGAACTGAATCACTGATGACGTGTGGTGTTTAGGGAGGACCAGTGGGCAGTGACTTCAAGTGTAGGAGGCAGTAAGGGAGCTGCTGTCACTTTATTGGGAATGAACTCTGGGAAATGTTTTCAGATGTCAGGGCTTCAAGGGTCTGTATTC
>NW_008385062.1:0-222 GCF_000622305.1 Nannospalax galili
AGACTGGATTGGTTGTATAGCAAACTCCAGGGATCCACCCCTCTCCACTTTCACAGTGCTAATATTACCAACACATACCACCACATCTGGATTATTTTTACATGTGTTCTGGGGATTCAACTCAGGTCCTTGTGCTTATAAATACTTTAGCAACTGAGTCATCTCCATAGCCCTACTTTTGTGTTTTAAATTTTATAATAGAGTTAAAATACAATGTCCCAT
>NW_008385063.1:0-222 GCF_000622305.1 Nannospalax galili
ATTCTGGGGTTTATAGACCTGGACTTAGTGATTGTCACCTGGGTCAGGCTACCCTTCCCCTCAGCATCAATATTGTCTCTTGACTTAGGTGCAGCATGCAAATTTCAGATGAGTCACCATCTTCAGTGTTCCTGGGTCAAGGGAGAGTCCCACCTTGGGGAGACACCTGAGGAATCCAGGTGTTTTCTCTGTAGGTGGTTCTATCTGGAGGCTGAACAGAGA
>NW_008385064.1:0-222 GCF_000622305.1 Nannospalax galili
ACACAAGTGTGACCAGAACTCTGCCTCAAATCACCTGAAAAACACAATACAGCCTGCATTGCGCTCCAGGCCCTGTGGCTCAGCTGGTGAGCACTGCAAATTTTAACGAGCTGCAGCAGGGACCCAGAACCACCGGGTATTTAAAAGGCCTAGAAATATTAGTTGCATCAGCAAAGCCCACGATCATGTGACCTTGCTAAGATTCCAACACAATAGAGAGGG
>NW_008385065.1:0-222 GCF_000622305.1 Nannospalax galili
CCTCCTCTTCTTCCTCCTCTTCCTCCTCCTCTTCCTCCTCTTCCTCCTCCTGCTCTTCCTCCTCTTCCTCCTCTTTTTCCTCCTCTTTCTCCCCTTCCTCTTCATGTTTTTCATTCAGCTGAGTCAGTTTAGTCTGTGCCTGCCCAACGCTCATTATATGTTTGTACAGTTAGTTTCCTGCCCTGGAGCCCAAGGTGACTTTATGTTCCTTTATGGGAGTGG
>NW_008385066.1:0-222 GCF_000622305.1 Nannospalax galili
ACACACACACACACACACACAGAGCCACATGATTGAAAAATAAGAGGTAGAAAGAAGCAGGGACAGAAGAGCTAAGGCCCAGGGAAACATGAATGAAGGAATGTTTCAGTCCCGTGATCATGGTGAAGTCTGTAGCTACTTTGAGAGTGTGTCCAGCTCTTGGGTTTCTCGTGCAATCCAATACTTGTTCTAAGAGAAGCCAGTTCACCAGTCAGGACGTCA
>NW_008385067.1:0-222 GCF_000622305.1 Nannospalax galili
CTCTGCCTCCCAAGTGCTGGGACTACAGGCGTGCGCCACCACACCCGGCATTAATAATAAAATTTTTAAAGAAAAAAATATTAGTGTTCAGAGGAGTTGAGTTCAAGATCAGAATGTCAGGCATGCTGAATACTAATTCAGTGCTTTTTTACAGAAAATAAATTTGGTGCTGAAGAGAATTCCCCTGTGCACTTACCCACCCATACTCATCACTCAGAGCTC
>NW_008385068.1:0-221 GCF_000622305.1 Nannospalax galili
TGCAAAAGGGACATGCCAACAATGTCACTCAGGTTGCTTTAGAAAAATATGTGTCGCTTGTGAATCTAAGTGCTTGCTTCCTGGAGAAAGAACAGTACTTCTAGCACTGTTTTTACCACAGTGAAAACGAATGAACAGAAACTTTTTGAGTTTAAAAAGTTTCCTCATGCAAAAGTGACTTGCCATAATGTCAGTCATGTAGCTTAAGAAAAATATGTGTC
>NW_008385069.1:0-222 GCF_000622305.1 Nannospalax galili
TCAATATATTACCTAGACACAATACTAACCCTAAAGCATTTCAGAAACCTTTTCTTAAACCTAACCCTAACTATAACCATAATACTAATCCGAGACCTAGTCCTAAACATACCCTAATATTAAACTTCGAAATAATCCTAATCCTAACCATAGACCTATCCAAAAACTTGGCCCTAGCCCTAGCCCTAAACCTACCCCTAACCCTAATATTATCATACTCCT
>NW_008385070.1:0-222 GCF_000622305.1 Nannospalax galili
CGCTGACGTGCAAATGGTCGTGTCACCTGCCCCCTCTGATGTACAGATGGTAGAGTCACCTGCGCTCTCGGACATGCACATGGTGGTGTCACCTGCCCTGTCTGACGCCCATGTGGTCCTGTTACATGACGGCTCTGACTATCAGATGGTCCTTTCACCTGCCCTCTCTGATGTGCACATGGTCGTGTCACCTTCCGTCAATGACGTACACATGGTCGTGTC
>NW_008385071.1:0-222 GCF_000622305.1 Nannospalax galili
ACTTATTAAATTCTTCTGAATTAAAAGAAATGGTAGAGTTGGGTATGGCAGGACACATCCTGAGGCAGGATGAAGAGTTAAAAGACAGCCTGGGCTACATAAGGGAGACTTGTCTCCAAACAAACAAACAAGAAAACAACAAACAAACAAACAAACAAAAAACAGGGGCTGGAGAGATGGCTCAGTGTTAAGAGCACTGATTGTTCTTGGACAGGACCTGAG
>NW_008385072.1:0-222 GCF_000622305.1 Nannospalax galili
TTTTTAGTGTCATATACCTTTTTAATATAATCATATACTGTAATTGTATATTGTAATAAAGGTAATTGACATCTGCCTGTACTCAAAGTCCTTAATTAAGCTCAGAATATCATATATTCAATGCTTGCTTCTTCCCCCAAAGCATTCAAGACAAGGAATAAGCTTAATAAAAATATTTCCAGTTAAATATCTATTTCACTATATTGTATTTGATTTGGGTTT
>NW_008385073.1:0-222 GCF_000622305.1 Nannospalax galili
CTGGTGCAGTAGTGGCACTTCTACCTGGGGGTAAGCAGTAGTTATCTAATCGGACTTAAAGCCCTCTAAATGGGAGGGAATTCATTGGTAGCACTGTAAATATAGCCAAATACACATGGCAGGAGAGGTCATGAATCCTAGAGGAAATCCCATGACTGTAATATCTCTATGCCTTACTGTATGCTAAATATGGATCCTTATATTTACAGACAAGTATATGGT
>NW_008385074.1:0-222 GCF_000622305.1 Nannospalax galili
TGCAAACTTTTCATCCAAGAAAAAATTAATGTTGAAAACATAAGGAACTGAAAAATCTGAATGTCAGAAAATAAATCAACTCAAACCTCAGGTAAAGATCTGAAGAGACACTCCTGAAAGAAGACATACAAATAGCCAAAAAGTTTGACAAAAAAACTTTCAACCTCACTAATCATGAGGGAAATGCAAATCAAAATGCCAATGAGCAGGGCATGATGGCAT
>NW_008385075.1:0-222 GCF_000622305.1 Nannospalax galili
AATATGCCTTCACAATATTCCCTTGTCACATCACAATCCTCAAATGTGACAGCACAATGCTCCCTGGTGCTGTCACACTGTTACAGTTTGACTTTACCATGCTCCATTGGGACGGCACAATGATCCAATGTAATGCCACAAAGACACCAATGTGACACCACAATGCTCCAATGTGACATCACAATGCACAATTGTGCCATCAAAATATTCCAAAATGTCATT
>NW_008385076.1:0-222 GCF_000622305.1 Nannospalax galili
TCTCAGGGCCTTTGCAGTCAAGTAGTCTCTGCATGGGTTGCAGCTCACTAGAAAGAAAGGGTTCTCTTATTAAAGCTGGGAGTGGTAATTGTCTACCGGTAAAAATAGACCTATGAAAGGTGGCGCAAACATAGGCCGTGGCGATTTAACTAAACTGACATAGCCTTGAAACACCTTATAAGCTGATTTTTTTATTCTAATGGATTTCACTTAATTAATTTA
>NW_008385077.1:0-222 GCF_000622305.1 Nannospalax galili
CCAAGACCCAATGTGACATTTGAGTTAGAACCTCTGGAGAGGTGCTTAAGGGTAAAAGAGGCTGGTAGGTGTAAGGCTATCATTTAGTAGAGTGAGCATTCTTATGAAATGGACAAGGAATCTCCCTCTGCAAGAGCAGAAAAAAAGTAGGTAAGTAACCATCTGCTGGCTAGGATCAGTGCCTCACCAGAAACTGAATTTATAGGCTTCTTGACCTTGGAC
>NW_008385078.1:0-222 GCF_000622305.1 Nannospalax galili
GAATCACCCAGAACACAGGATTCCGGGCGTGTCTGTGAGGGAGTTTCCAGAGGGTCTTAAGTGACGAAGAACTACCCTTAATGAGGGCGACACCATCCTGTTCATCTTCCCAGATGTGAGGGTCTGGGCTACAGCCTCCTAACTCCGTGAGGCTGGCCATGCCTCCTACCCTCTCAGACCAGGAGCCAAAGTAAATCCTCCTTCGCTTAAGCTTTTTTTTTT
>NW_008385079.1:0-222 GCF_000622305.1 Nannospalax galili
AAGAAAAGAGGGGGCTGGAAAGATTGCTCAGTGGTTAGGAGCAGTGACTGCTCTTGCAGAGGATCTGGGTTCATTCCCAGCATCCACATGGTGGTTAATAACTATCTGTAGCTCCATTTCCAGGGGATCTGATGCCTTCTGACCTCCATGGGCATTGCATGACTCACATACAGGCAATACACTCATACACATTAAAAATTAAACGTAAACAATTTTTTTTTG
>NW_008385080.1:0-222 GCF_000622305.1 Nannospalax galili
TGCACGTCAAAGTGGGCAGGTGACACGACCATCTGCACGTCAGTGGGGGCAGTTGACATGACATTGTGCAGGTCAGAGGGGGCAGGTGACACGAAAATCGGCCAATCAGAGTGGGCAGGTGACACGACTATGTGCAATTCAGAGGAGGCCGGTGATACGAGCATGTGCACGTCAGAGGGTGGAGGAGATACAACAATGTGCACGTCAGAGGGGGTCGGTGGC
>NW_008385081.1:0-222 GCF_000622305.1 Nannospalax galili
TGCTAATTGTTCCATCACAATGCGCCCTTTTGTTATTACAATGATCCAATGGGTCATCCCCATGTTGAAAATGCAAATACGGTGCTCAATGTCACGTTACAATCTGCCAATGTGACATCACAGTGCTACAATGTGTCATCACAGTTTTTCATTGAGACATCACAATGCACGATAGTGTCATTACCATGATCCATGTGTCATCACCATGCTCAGTATGCAAAC
>NW_008385082.1:0-222 GCF_000622305.1 Nannospalax galili
AGTACAGGGCCCACCATTCCCTTGCTTCATGCCTTCACATTTGTGTCAGAATCAGAAATAAGAAGTCTGCAGCTGAACTTTTTCCCTGCCCAGCTGACTATTGGTGTGCCAATTAAAGTTTTGCCTGAGGCTGAGGGCCACATAAATATGTATGAGATGAACACTGTGCGGTGCATCAGAGGAGCTCAATGAACTGTGAACATAAAATGCCAGGTGTCTAAT
>NW_008385083.1:0-222 GCF_000622305.1 Nannospalax galili
TCTGTCTCTACCCACTTGTGTTTGTAACATCAGGCTCTGTCTTTATCTCATGGGATATTATCTGGCTCACATTAGATGCTTAATAATTTGTAAATGGGGTGATGGCTTAGTTGGTGAAGTGCTTGCTGTGGACATGAGGACCTGAGTTCAGGTCTCCAGTTTGTGCTGGCAAAAAACTCATACATACAAAATAAAAATTAATTAATTAATTAATTAATTAAT
>NW_008385084.1:0-222 GCF_000622305.1 Nannospalax galili
GACCAGTCTTCCTTTTGGTCCTGGAGTCTTAGTATGGGCCTTCGGTGTGGTCTGGCATGGGGGCTTTCACGGTCTCCCTAAGTGGTTACAATCTGCCACCGCTGATGAGAACCCTCGCTCCAATGCATCCTTAAGAAACCACCATGTCTGCACAGTCTATTTAGAAGGCTCCAGGGCACCCAGGTCATGGTGACGTGTGTTCCCTCTGTCAGGATAGAGGTT
>NW_008385085.1:0-222 GCF_000622305.1 Nannospalax galili
TCCTCCGCTCTTCTGGGGTCGGCGCCGCAGGACTGGGAAGCGGAGGTTCCGTGGCGCTGGGTGAGGGCGGAGGGAATCCCGGGCTGCTGGGGGCGGGCGATGGGGAGGACCCGTCGGACTGGGTGGCGACTGGTGGAAGGTGGTGTCCGCACCCGGGGATCTGCAGCCCTGTCTGGAGGACGTGAACGCACGTGAGAGCCTGTGAGGCGCTCCCGGGTGGTC
>NW_008385086.1:0-222 GCF_000622305.1 Nannospalax galili
GGCCTTAATATATATGACAGAGTACATAAAATCCTATGTGGGGAGCTATTAGAGTTATGCAAATAGGGGAGGGGGGCCTAAATATTTTCAAAATTTATGGTATGAAATTCATAAAACTTCAACAAAAAAATTTAAAAATTCATGTCTCCTAAAAAGAAGTGCATTGGACATTTTAGAGTATTTTAATTTATCTGAAAATATCTTAACTTATAATTTTTGTCC
>NW_008385087.1:0-222 GCF_000622305.1 Nannospalax galili
TCCAGTTCCAGGGGAATCCGAAGCCCTTTTCTGACCTCCACGGCATTGTACAACACGGGTGCATTCACCTACATGCAGGCAATACACTCATAAACATAAATTAAAAAAATAACATTAAAAAAATGTTTTTAAAAAATTGAATTGAGCCGGGCGCGGTGGCGCACGCCTTTAAATCCCAGCCTGGTCTACATAGTGAGTTCCAGGACAGCTGGGGCTACAGGG
>NW_008385088.1:0-222 GCF_000622305.1 Nannospalax galili
GGGGGAGTTTACCGACGGCCACTTATCACTTTTATGGAGGAACCAGAATCAGACTCCTACCCTTTGAGTTTCCAGCCCGTTGCTTAGCTACCGAACCTCCCTGCCTCGTGTGCTGCACAGCAGCTGAGCAGGCTCTTAATAATCATAACTGATGGTTCTGGCCAGAAGGGCGGGCTCGGAGTGTTTCTGGGGACTGTTTCCACATGCTCAGAGGCTTGCTCT
>NW_008385089.1:0-222 GCF_000622305.1 Nannospalax galili
CTGTTTTCAGTGCCCCTCCCTTTAGAAGAGAATGCAGCCTGGACCTATATGTTTTGGGCTCATCTCACCCTAGGTCCTGGAATCCTGGTTTCCTACACGTATACATTTACTTATGGTTCCGACTTTCCATTTCATGGATAGATGTGCCACATTTTCTCATCATTCAGTTTTCAGCTTTATTGAAGAATGATTGACAATACCAATACACTCATGTTAAAAAGC
>NW_008385090.1:0-222 GCF_000622305.1 Nannospalax galili
GCTACTTTAAAAAGTGGTAAAATCTAAAACTCAAGTATGGATTTATAATACGGGACTAGGCAATTAACCAATTCAGAAAAAGATGTAACATATTAGCTAATGTTTGAAGGAAATGTTTTGTTTGGGTTTGGGTTTTTTGGGGGGCCGGGGTAGCCCTAGCTAGTCTAGAATTCACTGTGTAAACCAGGCTGGGCTGGATCTCACAGAGCTCCACCTACCTCT
>NW_008385091.1:0-222 GCF_000622305.1 Nannospalax galili
TACCACTGGACATTTAAGCCTATTCATTTTAACAAAATTTTTTACTTCTTTGGGAAACCCTGGGTACTTTAAATAGTTCCAGACTCTTTAGTTAAGTTGTTTTTTCCTTGGGGCAGAGATGATAGGATAGCTAGTCCTTTGCAGGCAAAACACAGTGTTATTTGCCTCCCTGGAGAATTCCCAGAAACCAGCTAACTTGGTCATAAGACAGCATACTTATAA
>NW_008385092.1:0-222 GCF_000622305.1 Nannospalax galili
CAGATCCTCTGGACCTGTAGTTAGAGACAGTTTTGAGCTGCCAGACATGGGTGAGGGGAACTGAACACATTCCTCTGGAAGAGCAGCAAGCACTCACTGCTGAGTCATCTCTCCAGCTTCTATTGATACATGTCTTATTCAACTAAAAATTGCCACTTATACCTTTTTTTAAATTTTATTTTATTTTATGTGTATGCATGTATTGCCTGCATGTAGGTAAGT
>NW_008385093.1:0-222 GCF_000622305.1 Nannospalax galili
TTCCCTGTTGTACCCAGAAAACACGGTTTTGTTGTGGTCCCCCTCCCCCCCAACCCGGCTATTACAAAATCTTTCCACTCGCTCTTCCAAAATGACCCCTGAGCCTTGGGAAGAGGGAGCGCAAAACCAGCTGTCCCATTTGGGTTGCTCATTCTACCATCTCTTATTCTCGTCACTGTAACCAATTATGAGTAATCACCATCTTCTGCAGAACAAAGATGA
>NW_008385094.1:0-222 GCF_000622305.1 Nannospalax galili
ATGTGCACGTCAAAGTGGGCAGGTGACTCCACCATGTGCACGTCAGAGAGGTCAGGTGACGCGACAATCCGTACGTGAGAGGGGGCAGGTGACTCGACTATTTGCACGACGGAGGGTCAGGTGACAGGACCATGTGACCGTCACGGGGGCAGGTGTCACGGCCATGTGCACGACTAAGAGGGAAAGACACGACCATGTGCACATCAGAGGGGGCAGGTGACA
>NW_008385095.1:0-222 GCF_000622305.1 Nannospalax galili
TTTTGTGTATTTCATACAAAATACCTTAATAATCTTTATAACCACACCCCCATCTATCTTCCCATGATAACGTCACTGTATTTAATACACTCTTTCATTTAGAGTAAAGCTTATTATGTCAAGTTAGTGTACCCAGGTGACCCTCGGTACAAGTTTGACCACTGGGGTCTAGTCAGTTTATCTAGAGTCACTCCCTTATAGAAGATCAGCTCTCCCTCACCC
>NW_008385096.1:0-222 GCF_000622305.1 Nannospalax galili
GTAAGCCTTAACATATATGACAGAATGCATGAAATCCTGTGGGCAGGCTATTGGGGAGTTGCAGATAGGGAAGTGGTGATAAATATGATTAGGGCATATTGTACGAAATCCACAAAAATTGAATACAATTTTTTTTTTAAAAAAAGGATAAGACCTTGAAAGGAAATGGGGGGGACATGAGAGGTGTTGGAGTTAGTGAAAGGGTTAGAAATGATGTCATAT
>NW_008385097.1:0-222 GCF_000622305.1 Nannospalax galili
AGCTCCAAACCAAACACAAAACCCCATGCTTTTCAAAACCAAATGAGCATACGAAAAGGTTCTTACCATTGCTCACCAGGGTATGACACCACTCCAGTGCCACTTGAGTGGGTAAAATAAAAAGAACCCGAAACTTTAGAAAGCTGGATGGCAAAATACCAAAGCTGAAATCGGGCATGATGGCAGATGCCTTTAATCCCAGCAGTGGGAGGCAGAGGCAGG
>NW_008385098.1:0-222 GCF_000622305.1 Nannospalax galili
GCTCTGATGATAGTGTCCAGATGTTTGCAGTTACTTGACCACAAAAGGAACTGGTAGTGAATATCTCAGTGGTGTGCAATAATGAGTCACCTGATGATTAAGAAAGTCAAGCAGAAAGCCTGTAGTATATCACACACTGTCCTGAGATGGACTGTGGCTTGCTGGGCCCTTCGTGATCAGCATGCTTATTATCTCCATGTTAATTTGAAGAAACCAGAATTT
>NW_008385099.1:0-222 GCF_000622305.1 Nannospalax galili
AATCTGCATTATGAAAGTTGTTGATGTGAAAATCAAAAATACTGACATGTTGGATTCTGACAAATGTGTTATTTGTAACATATGGTTCTTGTAAGCTTTAATGATGTCTTCTCTATAAAATGCAAAGCAACGTCTTCAGAGTCTTCATCTTGTGCGTATGAACGTATGTGTGCACACACGTGCACGTAGAGGCCACAGGACAGCCTGAGGAAACATCCTGTT
>NW_008385100.1:0-222 GCF_000622305.1 Nannospalax galili
GTAAACCACAAAGGCACATAAAGTTTACAAAAAGAAGCAGATCTGAACTCAGTGAAGGAAGGCTTGAGTCTAACACAAGAATCAGAAACTATGGAAGAAACCCACACGTCAAAGTCACAGAGAAAAAATAACATGAAAAACGAAAATAATAAATCCCCACCAAGAACTAACAGTCCTCTAGAGGAGTACAGTGAGAACCCCCTAGAGATAACACAAGACATG
>NW_008385101.1:0-222 GCF_000622305.1 Nannospalax galili
GATTGACAATTGATTACTGCTCGGTGAGGGAGAGTTGATCTTCTTTAAGGTGGAGATTCTTGATAGGCTGCAATGACCCTTGAGCCATGGAAGAGAGGATGTGATAAAGGTGTCCTATTTAGGACTGAGTACTCCACAGCCTCTTATTCTTTGCACATTGAACAGCTGTCGTTCTATTTGCTTGAAGAATAAGTTTCTCTGGTGATTCTTGAAAGATACATT
>NW_008385102.1:0-222 GCF_000622305.1 Nannospalax galili
AGACTATGCAATAATGAAAACATTTTATCAAGGGAGGAATATCAGTGTCTGACAAGCTCATCTCAGTGGCTCTCTTTCCATGGAGGTAACACAGAAGAAAATATTTGGGCAGACATTTTCGACAGGATGATTAATGCCTGCTCAGATGCTGCTCCCATCTGAAGACTGAAATGAGGCCCATCCATCCTCTAGACTAAGGCAGCACTATTCAATATTAGAAGA
>NW_008385103.1:0-222 GCF_000622305.1 Nannospalax galili
TGGAGTTAAGGACGGTCTGTAGCCACCATGTAGGTGCTGGGAATTGAACCCATGTTGTGCAATGCCCATGGAGGCCAAAAGATGGTGTTTGATCCTCTGGAACTTGAGTTATGGAAGGTTAGTTGCCATCTGGGTGCTGAGAAATGATCCCAGGTCCTCTGGAATTTTAACAAAAATAAATGACATATGTTCTCCCTCATATGTGGCTCCTAGCACCAAATC
>NW_008385104.1:0-222 GCF_000622305.1 Nannospalax galili
GGCATGGTAAAAAGCCAGCTGTGGGGGCTGGAGAGATGGCTTAGTGGTTAACAGCACTTGTTTTTGTAAAGGACCTGGGTTCAATTCCTAGAACCCATATGGTGGCTAATAACTTCAGTTCCAGGGGATCTACCTCTCTCTTCTTCTCTTCTGGCCTGTGCAGGCACTGCCTGCCTTTGGTACACTTACATACAAAACACACTTCCATATAAAATTTAAGAA
>NW_008385105.1:0-221 GCF_000622305.1 Nannospalax galili
TGGTCAATAAATAAATGGAAAAATGCTCAATAGCACTAATTGTCAGGGAAATGCAAATAAAAAATCACAGGGCTGTCATCGCACCCCAGTCAGAATGGTTATTACAGAAAACATTTTTTTAAAATAACAACTGCTGATGAGGATGTGGGGAAAGGGAACTCTCACCCCTATGGTGGGGACTGTAAATGAAACAGTGTGAAAAACAGTGTGGAGGTCCCTCA
>NW_008385106.1:0-222 GCF_000622305.1 Nannospalax galili
TTTGCTCTTTATTTAGTTTAGTTCTTTTTTTATTATTTCATTTTTAGTCTTTTTCTCCATGTAGCCCCAGTTGGCCTGAACATGGTTCATTTACCAGGCTGTCCTTCACCTCACAGAGATCTGCCTGCTTCTTCCTCCCAAGTGCTGGTACTAAAGACATGGACCACAATCTTCACCTTAAATTTTCCTTTATCATAAGTTTTTTGCCACACAAGTAATTAC
>NW_008385107.1:0-222 GCF_000622305.1 Nannospalax galili
GGGTGAATTCCTGGCAATCTCCCTTTGCGGCTCCATCTTAAGTTAGTGAATGAATCTGCATTTTCATTGAAAACAGTCAAGAGAGAGGAGAATTACTCGACCTTGTGTATGAGATATTTTAGGCTTAGGGATGAAAGGCAAGATTGTCTGATGAGATAAGGGTAGAATGAAGTTTGTAGTTCCCCAAAATTGATTCTGGTGGACAGATCTGGAATAAAGGTA
>NW_008385108.1:0-222 GCF_000622305.1 Nannospalax galili
CAGCAACAATAAGACTAGGATATTTGTAAGTTACTTAAGTTTTTATCTGCTCATGAGTCGCGTTCCCACTCATGACTATTTAGTGCTCACCTCTAAAGGTGTAAAGGCAATCATGCTGTTTAGCACTCTATGCTGAGCCAAGTAATTAAAACCTCAGGTTCTCAAAGCCCGTCCTTTCAGTTGAACTGTCTGATCATGTGATACTCAAAGAGGGGAAGGGAC
>NW_008385109.1:0-222 GCF_000622305.1 Nannospalax galili
CTTATCTCTGCTAAAATTGTCTATCTGGTCACTAATATTGTCCACTTTTCCCACAGCCTTTAACTCATTGATCACAGTTTTCATCTCCCATCAGCTATTTCTATACCTGGGTCATCTGTCAGTTGGCTTTTGTCTGCTGCTTGTTTCTTTTTATTTCATTTTTTTTGAAACGGGGTCTCACTATTGTAGCTCCAGCTGGCCTGGAACTCATAGAAATTCACC
>NW_008385110.1:0-222 GCF_000622305.1 Nannospalax galili
TTTGCAGGACATGGGGTATGAGCAGTGTCCTGATAAGCACATGAAGTAGGCACAGGTGCCCAGCCCTCATCAGATGGTGCCTTCCTGTCCTGCCCCACCCCTGCTCAAATATACCTGCTCCTCACAACCAGCCATGTAGGCTGAGCGCTTGAACACAAAGCCCAGGCCAGGCCATCAACACACAGTTCTCAGCCCTTAGGCTGCATCTTGGCACCATCTGGC
>NW_008385111.1:0-222 GCF_000622305.1 Nannospalax galili
TGTTAAAATATGACTTTACAGTATTCTATTGTGATATAACAGTTCTCCAATGTGACATCCAGAGTCTCAGTGTGCCGAAACTATCACCATGTGTGCCGTTATATGGCTCCTATATGCCATCACAATGTTTCAATAGGATTTCTAACGTTTCTAACAATGCTATCACCCCACGTGCCTTTATATTGCTCTATTGTTCCATGACAATGTTACAATATGACTTCA
>NW_008385112.1:0-222 GCF_000622305.1 Nannospalax galili
ATACTCATTCACTTATGTATTTGGTTGCTTGTTTATCAATCTATTTGTCTGCCTATGCAATGAATTCCATAGGACATCCAGTATATGCTTCACAAATGATTTGTTTCCAGAACACGCCTTCTTGTATAAGGAGATTTATCATAACTGTGTTGATCCTCAAGAAGCCTGAGGCTTCTTCACCTACACTTGGAAGAAGACAGTGTGGAAGGTTAGGGTTTCACA
>NW_008385113.1:0-222 GCF_000622305.1 Nannospalax galili
CCTGCCCTCCCTGCCATGCAGACGGTCGTGTCACCTGCCCCCTCTGATGGGCAGATGGTCGCGTCACCTGATGCCATGACGTGCGACGGTCTTGTCACCTGCCCGCTCTGACTTGCACTTTGTCGTGTCACCTGCCCCCTCTGACGTGCACATGGTCATGTCATCTGCAGCCCTGACGTGAAGATGGTCGTGTATCCTGCACCCTCTGATGTGCAGATGTTC
>NW_008385114.1:0-222 GCF_000622305.1 Nannospalax galili
GGGAGTGGAACTCAATTTTGTAGTTACTTGAGGAAAATTAAGATTGAGCTGCCAGAAAAAAATTGTGGCTAGGGCTCAGGTCAGAGGATAAGATAATCAAAATTCATGTGATTTGCTGAGATGACAGTTTTGACTCATTGTGACAGTAAATACAGGTTCTGAAGGAGACATTGAGAATGGGCTCAGAACTAGCAGAATTGACAGAGATGCTTGCCAAGACAG
>NW_008385115.1:0-222 GCF_000622305.1 Nannospalax galili
AGAGCCATTTGCAGATTTTGTGGATCGGCTTTTGCAGTTGGCTGCTAGGATTTTTGAGGATGTGGAGTCAGCTATGCCTGTGGTAAAGCAAATGGCTTTTGAAAATACTGCAAAGAGGCCATCCGCCCACATAGGGAGAAGAGTTTAAATATCTATCTCAAATTATGTCAAGATATTGACCAAAATCACATTATGGGACAAGTTATTGCCTCCCATGTCACT
>NW_008385116.1:0-222 GCF_000622305.1 Nannospalax galili
TGCAAGTCATCAGAACCTGACGTTAAAGCCATCATCTGTGCCCTGGATCAAATTACCTAATGTCCAAAACATCTCTTTCCTGGCCCTTAGGATGAAGTGGGTCAATCCAGCTACCCATTGAAGAGGACAGCCTAGCACCAGGTTTACTGTGACAGGTCAACCTGTGGTAGCCACCATTATGAAGATGAAACTGTATTTCTTGATATACTACAGATGCTCAGA
>NW_008385117.1:0-222 GCF_000622305.1 Nannospalax galili
GATAGCATTGTGCTAATGCTAAACCAAGGAAAGCAAAGGCAGCCAAAGAAAAATACAGGTGGATCCTTTATGAACAAAAAACTAGAAATCAACAAACACTACAAATCAAATCTAGCATGCATAAAAACATGTACGCTATCATAAAGGGGATATCCCACTGAAGCAAAGTTAGTTTTGCAACTGTGGATCAAATAATGTAACACAACATTCTGAATAAAGTAC
>NW_008385118.1:0-222 GCF_000622305.1 Nannospalax galili
AATGAAGACCAGCAATCCTACTTTACACTAAAGGACATTCTTAGTGCTACTTAGTAAAAAAAAGCAAAACAACCATTTGATATCATCCATGAATTTGCAATGAGGAATTAATAATTCATAATGCAACTAATATTAAAAATGCCTTGAGAATGTACGATGGATTCATCAACCCTCTTGAAGTAAATATTACAACCAATTGTCACTTGACCCCTTTAAAGCAAT
>NW_008385119.1:0-222 GCF_000622305.1 Nannospalax galili
GGCCCCAACCTTAGCTGAGGAACTATTGGCAACTGATTACTGCGGGGTGAGGGAAGAGTTGATCTACTTTAAGGGAGTGACTCTAGCTAGGCTGACTAGATTCCAGTAAATGAACTTGCACCTAGGGATATCTGGGTATAAATGCTTGACTGAGCAGGCCTTAACATATATGACAGAATGAATGAAATCTGGTCGTGTGGGCTTTGGGGGATGTGAATGGGG
>NW_008385120.1:0-222 GCF_000622305.1 Nannospalax galili
CTTCCCCATTCAATGGAGGACCCCCTTTTAGATCCTGCCCCTTATCCTCATCCCCCGTCCGCTCCTCCTCCTTCTCCTGCCTCCACGTCCCCTCCTTCCCCTGACTCTCTCTCATCTCCTGCCACTCCTCCTTCTCTGACCACCCCTCCATTCCTTACCCCTCCCCACATGCATTCAGTCCAGCCCTATAGGCCTTAGACGACCCCTGCCATCTTTTCCCCC
>NW_008385121.1:0-222 GCF_000622305.1 Nannospalax galili
GGTCACGAGGAGAGGTGTGGGATGGCTGAAGCTGGATTTCCGTGAGTCGATGACGGAAGGATAACGCCCCCCGGGGAGGCTGGATTGTAGGCAGTAAGACACAGAACTCAGCTCATTCAGTGGTACAGCCCCTTATTCAGTGACTTTGCTTGGCTCCAAGTCTCGGTGATCCAGCTCCGATTATTGAGGGAAGACCAGGATATTTTATACTATGGGGGTGGT
>NW_008385122.1:0-222 GCF_000622305.1 Nannospalax galili
TACTTCATAACAAAACTGAACTGAAAACAAATCTAAACTGTTGTGAGTTACCAGAGCCTTATGTTGCACTCTGACCTGCTAACCCTTTCATTTCTTGTGCAAAGTATCTTTTGGCAAATTATCTCACTTATCTTAATCTCAGTTGCCTCTTTAGATATAACTAAAAATGGGAAGTGAATTATAGTGTGTATTATGATTCATCCAAATGGAAATCTCTTTAAC
>NW_008385123.1:0-222 GCF_000622305.1 Nannospalax galili
CATTGTTTGTTTTTCGCATTTTTAACTAAGGTGATATGCAACTGTCCCCTTAAATCTCCTGAACAAATAAATTTGCCTGCTTCATTAATCTAAAAAATTTTAATATGATATACAATCTTCCCCTTAAATCTCCCCAATAATAAATTTGCCTGTTTCATTATTGTAAAAAGGCATTTTTTTCTTCCCTCTCTGTCCCTCCTTTTGCTTGCGCTCCTTATTGTT
>NW_008385124.1:0-222 GCF_000622305.1 Nannospalax galili
ATTATACAAACCTACCTTATAAGCCAATTAAAAACTATGTTTTAAAAAAAATTAAAAGGGATATAGCTTGCATGGTTGAATAATGCTGCTCCTAGAAACCATTGTTTAAAAAAAAAAAGAAAAGAAAAAGAAAAAAGAAAAAAAAACAGTTCTAGGTATCAGAAACCTCCCTATGAGTTGTTCACAGGAGCCCCAACAATTTCTACAACAGTATAGGCTCTT
>NW_008385125.1:0-222 GCF_000622305.1 Nannospalax galili
CTCCCTCTCCCAGCAGCTATGAGTTGCTAATTGGTCCTCAGCCAGGGCTGGGGCCTCTTACCCACTTTCCTAGCTCTTTGCTAGGATTTTGTCTGGCCTCGTGCTTACACACACACTGTCACAATTGAAGTTTTACTTTTTCTAATGAGCAATCTGTATGGGATGTTCAGCCATGAATACAACAATCTACACAGGGTTGTTCAGACCCCAAAATTGCCCCCC
>NW_008385126.1:0-222 GCF_000622305.1 Nannospalax galili
TTAATTGTCATTGTGATTTAGGATTAGAATCTCCTTTTAATAATTCAAATATGGGGTGCAATTTTCCTGTAGTTATTTTCAAATAAAGTCTTACCCAGTTTATATTTCCTAATAGTTTCTGAAAATCATTCCAAGTTTTTAATTTATCTATTTTAATACTTATTTTTTGTGAGCTAATTTTTTGTTCACCAATGACCTTTCCTAAATAGTATAGAGGCCTAT
>NW_008385127.1:0-222 GCF_000622305.1 Nannospalax galili
GTTTCAGGCTCAGATGCACCCTGGACATGCTGTTTACCTTTGTGTCTTTACTGCATTATATTTGACTGTGCAGATTAACTCTGTGGGCCTGCAGAAACAATGGGCCACTCTAAGACTGTGCATGTATTTATGTCATAGACATGGATTTTGTGAGTGGTTCCACATCTGCTGCAAGTATATGAGTAGAAGTTGGAACTTCAATTAGTTGAGTTTATGAAGCAC
>NW_008385128.1:0-222 GCF_000622305.1 Nannospalax galili
GGCCTCCTCTGTGCTCACCCCTGTGCTCAGGGGGCATCCAGGGGCTCTAAAGTACTATGCTTCTTCCTGGTGCCCTTGCCAGGTCTACCCATCCTCCACAGCCTCTCTCACAAGAAACATGAGCGTTGTTTCAAGAGTACTAGAAAACTTGGAAGGGTACAGCCTTCTCGCCTAGCAGGGGCAGGAGTCAACATGCAATAGGACAAGCATCACTGACCTCCT
>NW_008385129.1:0-222 GCF_000622305.1 Nannospalax galili
ATAGAGTTAGGTTTACAATAAGGATTAGCTTTACAAATGGGGCTAGGGTTGAAGTTAGGGTTAGGTTTGAGATTAGGTTTATTTGTAGGGTTAGGATTAGGAGTATGATAATATTAGGGTTAGGGGTAGGTTAAGGGCTAGGGACAGGGTCAGGTTTATGTATAGGGCTAGGGTTAGTATTAGGATTATTTCAAAGTTTAGTATTAGGGTATGGTTAGGGCT
>NW_008385130.1:0-222 GCF_000622305.1 Nannospalax galili
TAATGAATACTTTAGGTTTGGAGGTACCTTAGCAATAACTCAGGTGGGTGCTTTATAGAAGAGATCATGATAGTTCTAAGAGGTTAGGAACCCCAAAGCTTTACACTGATCAGTAGTAGATATGGGATGAAAACCTACATGTCTTTCGCAGTCACTGTCCTTTTTAAAGACAACAGATTTATATCCTTTCTTCTGTTTTATGGGCTTAACATCTGACCCTGA
>NW_008385131.1:0-222 GCF_000622305.1 Nannospalax galili
AACTCACTATGTAGACCAGGCTGGCCTCGAACTCACAGAGATCTTCCTGCCCCTGCCTCCCGAGTGCTGGGATTAAAGGGGTGTGTCACCACACCCGGCCATAATTTCCTCATTCTTAATGCTAACCAGTTATGTAGCTTTTCTTTTTTATAACAGCTTCAGCTCCCCCAAGGGGGTGCACAGTTCCTGGAGGTGCTGCAATACCAGGTCGGTGCGTGAAGT
>NW_008385132.1:0-222 GCF_000622305.1 Nannospalax galili
GCGCTGGGTGCCAGGGGCCGGCGTATTAACTAGAAAGCTTTCCCACCACTCAGGTCTAAGTTCCTGAGCTATGACGAGAAAGATTCAGTCAGATGATCCATTCCAAGATTACAGGGCATGCCTATCAATGCAGCTGGAAGCAGAGCTGGGACTTAATGTCTTCTTTGTGCTTGCTGAGGACCTGAACTTACTGTGCCTATAACCACTCCATTCTAGAAAGTC
>NW_008385133.1:0-222 GCF_000622305.1 Nannospalax galili
AGTTCTGGGCTTTGCCCTCTTGGAGGCCTCTTGTGGCTATTTTGCTTAGTGGTGGCCTTTCCCATCCTCTTCTCTGTGTGAAGCAGCGGTCTCCACCTCCACCTCCTGTAGTTCTTCTGCCTTGTGTGTTCCTTTTCCTGAACCACCACAGGAAGTCTGGGGAAAGTGGTTGGCCGAGGATTTGACAGAAAGAAAAAATAAATACTGATTAATAGGGGCGGG
>NW_008385134.1:0-222 GCF_000622305.1 Nannospalax galili
TATTCTTTGCACACATTCTTTTTTAATGACTCATGACTTAAGCTATTACAATATTTTTCTTTCTTTGTGCATATACTGAAGTACAGGAGTTTACATGTGTCCTTTATCATGCAACATTTTGCACATCTGAGTTCTCTTTCCTAAACACAGCATAGAATAACCTTCTTTGGGCAGACTACAATGTATTTTTTGATTCACATGTTTTGGTTTTTGAAAAATAAA
>NW_008385135.1:0-222 GCF_000622305.1 Nannospalax galili
GACTATTCTCTGCATCTATTGAGATGACCATGTGACTCTTGCCTTTGTGTCCATTTATATGATTTATGATGCCCATTGACTTACATATATCGACCCACCCCTGCATCTCAGGAATAAAGCTGATTTGGTGATGGTAGATGATCTTTTTGATGTATGTCTGTATGTGGTTTACAAGTATTTTGTTGAGGATTTTTGCATTTATGTTCATTAAAGATATTGGTC
>NW_008385136.1:0-222 GCF_000622305.1 Nannospalax galili
GCATAGAACTTGGGAAATGGGCCGCAGGCCCCAACCTTAGCTGAAAAGATTGGCAGTCGATTACTGCTGGGGAGGGAGAGTTGATCATCATTAAGGGAGTGACTCTAGATAGGCTGACTACACTTCAGTGGGTGAACTCATACCAAGAGACATTTGGGTACACAAACTTGACTGAGTAGGCCTTAAGACATATGACAGAATGCATGAAATTTAGGGGGGGGG
>NW_008385137.1:0-222 GCF_000622305.1 Nannospalax galili
GTGCAGTGTAAGGTCCTGAGGCAGCAGGAGGTCGGAAGGAGAGAGCGACCCTAGTGGCTTAGTGAACAGGAACTGTGGTACCCAGCCTCATGTTTCCTGAATGGTTCCGCGTTCCAGCCGGCCACTAGGAAGGGGGCAGGGTTGGAAGGCAGACAGCAGGCACGATAGAGACCCAGCCTAGTGGACAGGTCTCCCTGCTTCTGCCCTTGGTCCTGACGACTA
>NW_008385138.1:0-222 GCF_000622305.1 Nannospalax galili
TTATGTTTGAATTGGATGGTAATTTGCTTTTCAGAAAGCAAATAGAAAAGAGCTAAGGAAACATAGGAAAATTCCTTAAACGAGGCATTAATTCTTTGGCCTAGTATGTGGAAAAAAGTGTATAATTCAATTCTTTGTAAATGTTCAGATCATGAAAAATACACCTGTCTGTGCTGCTTCCATGGCATCAGCAAGGAGGCCAGGCAAGCAGACACAAGAAAA
>NW_008385139.1:0-222 GCF_000622305.1 Nannospalax galili
TCCAAGATTTTCTAGCATCTATGCTACATGATCTGTCATGGTTTGCAAGGGTGGGGCCAAGGTGCAATGTTATAGAAGATTAGAGCCCTCATGTTAAATAGAGTAGTCACTGATTCCCCATCAATATGCAGAAGATGTTAGCCCTTGTTGACAATGGAGCTGACTCTACTTTAATCAACAGAAACCCAGATCTGTTTTGGGGGCCAGATGCACACATAGATG
>NW_008385140.1:0-222 GCF_000622305.1 Nannospalax galili
CATTGACCTTAATCACAGGACATAGTAACACCAAAAGTCACCCTAAGGAATTTCCTGCCTTCTAGATATAATCTTCATTACCTCCATTGTGGAGAACCAGCTCAATTTCCCCCTGGTAGTCTGGGTCAACCACCCCTCCTAATACTGTTATACCTTCCTTAGCCTGCTGATTTAAGGGCATCAGAAGCCCAAAGTGTCCAGGGAGAAGTCTTAGCTTCCAGT
>NW_008385141.1:0-222 GCF_000622305.1 Nannospalax galili
CCCAGACTCATCCTCAGTTTTGCCACATGCTTCTGGGCTATGCCAATTTCTGTTAAAATCTCTTGTGGGAGGCATGATCAATGTCCAACCCCCTCCTCCCTCCATTCTTGCAACAAACCAAAGTTTAGTTTCTCCAAACTGCAGTTTGGGAAACCAGAGTTTGTCAGGCCTACTTACAGAGCAGTGGGTAAGAATTTACTCACAGGAATGTGGGTGCCCCCC
>NW_008385142.1:0-222 GCF_000622305.1 Nannospalax galili
CTCAGTGCTATTTTACTATAGTTTTGCTCTTAACTTTCCGAAGAGCTAATCGTGTAGAACACCAGCTTGTTTCCCACTGGTTTATACTTTTTGCAAGAGCAACAATTTGAATTCTTTGTGCATTTTAAAATAAATGACATATAAACATAAATATAAAATTTGTCCTCACTTGTGTGTAACTATACTTAATATAAATGGGTAAACTGACTAAACTGTCCAATG
>NW_008385143.1:0-222 GCF_000622305.1 Nannospalax galili
TATGCAGTGCACGAAGACATATGTGGACCAGTATGTGTCCTTTCTATAGAACCCTGGAGACTGTGAAGTGGTAGATGGACATCAGGGATGGCCTTCAGAGAGGCCGTGTGTACAGGCGGACGGCCAACAGAGAAGCACAAAGAAAGCCTTAGGGGTGATTGGCATGCTCAATATCTTATTTTCCATGATGGTTTCAAGGCGTATGCATATGTCAAGTTATCA
>NW_008385144.1:0-222 GCF_000622305.1 Nannospalax galili
ATGCCTGCGGGAGGACATCTTGATTATGTTCATTGAGATAAGAAGACCCTCCCATTGCTGTGGCCCCATTCCCAGGCTGGGGTCCTGGACTGTATAACTGTTGTAAAGAAGCTGACCAGCAGTAAGCATTCATCTTTTTCTCTACTTGCTGATCATGGATGTGATGTAATGAACTGTTTCAGTTTCTGCTGCCTCAACTTTTCTGCCATAGTGGACTGTACA
>NW_008385145.1:0-222 GCF_000622305.1 Nannospalax galili
TTTTTTGCATTTCATACAGAACAACTTAAGCATCTTTGTACCCCTTTCCCAATTGGTGCCCTCCTTTAGCCTCCCCCACTGGAATTCATAAGTTCTGTCATTTGTGGTAAGGCCTATCATATCAATTTTGTCTCCCCAGAAAACCTGCAGTTTATGTTCATCCACTGAGGTGTAGTCAGGCTATCTAGAGTCCCTCCCTTTAAGAAGATCAGCTATTCCTCA
>NW_008385146.1:0-222 GCF_000622305.1 Nannospalax galili
GTAGGACCCAAAGTATTTGAGAATATCATACAAATATCGTGCAAATATCATACAAATAAAAGTTAGGTGAACTCTGAGCAGAATTTCCTGTATTCATTTGTTGTGTTATCCATAGTAGGACAATTTGAGAAGTTGTACCTCTCAATGGTAACAAAACCCATGCAATCATTAAGTGAGAATTCTCTGTGATGTTGTTTCAGGCTCTGTAGCAATTCCAGCTCC
>NW_008385147.1:0-222 GCF_000622305.1 Nannospalax galili
GATTAAAACTCAGCAAATAGTAACAAAGGGCACAGTGTTCAATATCATGGAAGAGGAAAAAAATATTAGACCAAAATGCACAGATTTTCAAGATAGTGGGATATTATAGCACAATGTATTTTTAATATAACATGTAGCAACGTATTTTAGAGGAAATCATTTGGAGAAGCAGTCTCTTGTGTGGATCAACACAGCTAAATATTGCACTGCACTGATTTCTGT
>NW_008385148.1:0-222 GCF_000622305.1 Nannospalax galili
ACAGGTAAAGACAAAAACCAAAAAGGTTTGTAGAAGATAAAAACTAAAAGGCGGGAGGCACAATGGTGTATTAAGCTAACTGGAGTTAAATATAGTGAAACGTTATTTTAAAACTCCCTAAGGTAAAATTTTGCTAAATAAACTTATTTTGTCAGTCAGTATGCTCAAGATGCTACCCAGGATCTTACTCTGGTCCCCCCTGGTTCTTATGAAAGAATTCAG
>NW_008385149.1:0-222 GCF_000622305.1 Nannospalax galili
CTAGCAAATGTTGAGTAATTCTTTGGGCAGGGTACGATGTGACTTGCAGAGCTGCTGACTTCTATGGTGTGAATACACTATCCCTCACAAATGATCTTAGACTAAATGTAGGGTTGGGGAAAGATGCCAACCATCAGCCCTAGAGAGCCGTAGGAACTGTTCAGGCACACCTGCTGCTGCTTCCAAACCAACTTCATTGATCCTTTTCTTCTACATAGAGTT
>NW_008385150.1:0-222 GCF_000622305.1 Nannospalax galili
TTGAAACCTTCAAGTGGAAAGGTGATAGAGGGAGATAAGAAAGGATCCTGATATCATGACAGTCATTCAGAAACAACACTAGCCCCCCACAGACTGAGTCACCTGATGGATTAAGCCCCTTGGAAACAATAATGAGTTCCTTTTATTTCCCTGGACTGAGCACAGAATGGCAGTGCAAGCTCAGTGTCAAGGATGCCCTGGAAGCCTGTAGTTTCAGGTCAC
>NW_008385151.1:0-222 GCF_000622305.1 Nannospalax galili
CCCCCCTCCATATACCAGTTTGCAAACATGTCGGGCTGTATGAGTTTTATTTGCCTATCCGTAAAGTGAATCTCATTTTAATAGACTTTTCATTCTCTCTTAAATTCTTAGTCTTGGATTTTAAAAATAGGATCATATCACTAATTTGTGTTACTACACACTCTAATTCATTATCAGCGATTTTCAGCTATTAAGAAAAATGTGTCCTTAAGAAAAAAAAAA
>NW_008385152.1:0-222 GCF_000622305.1 Nannospalax galili
TCTTGATTCAGCTAGAGCTGCCAAGTAAGTCAGAAATACTAAAATAAGCCATCAGTTTAGATCAATAACTAAATTGCAAGTTACTCTACCCCTTATTGGATGCATGTCTCTTATTTATGCACAATATTTAAGTTTCGATGCATACCAAATGGAGGTCAAAATGAAGACGTGAAACAAAGAGGCAACCAACTGGGTAAGGGTAGTGGAATTACAAAATCACAT
>NW_008385153.1:0-222 GCF_000622305.1 Nannospalax galili
TTTAAGAGACTTATCTGGGCAAGTGGAATCGGAGAGTTTGGGGTTGGATGACACACGCGGAGATAGGCGTGCCCCTCCTATGTAACAAGAAAACAAGAGCTGAAGGTGGAAACAGCCAGGACTGGTTAATAGACAAAAGCAGTATCAGCCATGCGAAGATTCAAGAGCAAAGTCGAGTAGAAAAGGAGCCACATCGACCATACGCAATTCATGAACCAAGCA
>NW_008385154.1:0-222 GCF_000622305.1 Nannospalax galili
GAACAGATCCTCAAACGACCTTAAGAGTAAAAATAAATTGGTTTATCTGGCTAACTGTATGGCCTTAAATACCCAATTTTTAATTTTTTAAAATTATGAGTATATGCCTGTGTTTGTGCAAGTGCCTGACATGGGTGCTGGAAACCAAACTTGGGTCCTCTGTAAGAGGAGTATGTATTCTTAACTACTAAGCCATTTCTCAAGCCCTACTTATAGAGGTTT
>NW_008385155.1:0-222 GCF_000622305.1 Nannospalax galili
ATGGCACCTTAAGAGCAGTGGTCCACAATCTATGAACCTAACCAACAATTCATTCACATTAGAAATTCAGCTATTTCTAGTAACTCATATGGGTCAGATACAGCATACTCTTTTGGTTTATTTGCTTTACCACGACAACCATGCTCAGGCATGCATATTCAAACAGACATATTTGTTCCTCAAAGAAAAACACCCTTCACAAATATCCATCTTTTTAAATCT
>NW_008385156.1:0-222 GCF_000622305.1 Nannospalax galili
TGAGGGGCTGATGAGATGGTGCAGTGGTTAAGAACACTTGTTGTTCTTCCAGAGGACCCCAGTTCGATTCCCCATACCCACATGGCAGTTAACAATCATCCATATGTCCAGCTCCAGGAATCCAATGCTCTTTTATGGTCTGTGGGCATTGCTCACTGTGGGTATTGCATGGACATGGGGGCACTTATATACATGCAGACAATACACTCATACACATAAAAT
>NW_008385157.1:0-222 GCF_000622305.1 Nannospalax galili
GACATTAAAATCCAGAACACAACCATAGTTTTGCAGAAGACAGTGGAAACCACTGGACCAAACAGAACTCGAAACATGATCTGACAGGTTGCGGGTGGCTGTGTTTGGAAGGCCACTGAAGAGTAAGGAGCAGAGAGTAGGATGTAGTTGAGACCATGGTTACTGGCCTTCACTATTAAGTGTCTCTGTGTTTCACAAAGAGGACAAGAACCCCAGCTGTGA
>NW_008385158.1:0-222 GCF_000622305.1 Nannospalax galili
GTCACCTGCCCTCTCTAAAATGCAGATGGTCATGGCACGCGCCCTCTCTGCCCTACAGATGGTCATTTCACCTGCTCCCTCGGACGTGCAGATGGTCGTGTAACCTGCCCGCTCTGACGTACAAATGGTAGTGTCACTTGCCCTCTCTGACATGCACATGGTCCTTTCACTGGCCCTTTCTGATCCACACAGTGTCGTGTCACCTGCCCTCTCTGCTGAACA
>NW_008385159.1:0-222 GCF_000622305.1 Nannospalax galili
CTTAGTCCCTGGTGGGCACAGTGTGTGGAAACCAGGGTTCCCAGCAAAAGTGCAGGAATTATTTTAAAATACAGTACAGGTCAATTGTGTTTCCTGCAGTATGCATAGTGCATTCTTGTAACATCCAAGGTGATTATGCCCATTTTCAATGCATCTACTTATTTTTATCATGAGACCTTAAATAGAGGACAGCATCTGAGTGTGGTCTCAGGCTCCTGTTGT
>NW_008385160.1:0-222 GCF_000622305.1 Nannospalax galili
GTGTGCCCAGGAGTGGTTCTCGTGCTGCTGCCACAAGCCGGATTGGTTCCTAGTCCTGCAGCTCCCGGCTCTGGAAGTCCTGGGGTCTGGGTGCTCCACCGCTACACTCCGGGCAGAGTCCCCCAGCGGCATCGTGGTCCCATCTGGCTATTTGATGGCATAGGAAAGCCAAAAGGTGCTTGGTCGCCCTTGAGTCCCATCCTGTTCCATCCAGTCCCACCC
>NW_008385161.1:0-222 GCF_000622305.1 Nannospalax galili
CCAGATTGGCTGGTATACAATTCTAGGAGGTTAGCATGAGCCACTGTGCACATAATTTCCAGTTCTGTAATCTCTGCCATGCAAAGAGAGGCTATGAAAATAAGGATCATGCAAATAAGGGCAGTGCTGGTTGATCAAAGTCAGGTCCTGGTCAAAGGGTCAGGGCACTAGGTGCCTGACTGCAGCTTTGTGGTGTCAGAGTACAGCAGCATTTCTCTGCTC
>NW_008385162.1:0-222 GCF_000622305.1 Nannospalax galili
ACCACCTTTAATAAGTTATACCAATTGTAATGGGTCTGTAACTGCATGGCCTGTTGGCGGAGGACTTGCTCAAAATATGGGGAGTTGGGTTCTGATTCATTAGCTTTGTGGATGAGTGTAAGGTCGGTGAGAGGGGTGGGCACCCATGGCTGTTATGCAGCGTTTGGGCTGACATTAACCAGAAAGGCGGACAATGGCTGGCAAGGGGTAACAAGGGGTGGA
>NW_008385163.1:0-222 GCF_000622305.1 Nannospalax galili
TAACTGGCCAAGGCTACCTCATTATTATTATCCATACAGCTGTCAATTCAGCCCATTGACTGCTTTCTCTTTCTTCCCTCTCTAACCATATAGTGTCAATGTTCACCTGTATTGCCACTGCTACCCATTCTTGTCTTGTGCCCCTGCTAGTGCTATCACTATACCAAGCATCAGCTGGAACTGGGGGAGCCTCTTCTAGCTCTCAGTCAGGTCTTGCTGAAG
>NW_008385164.1:0-222 GCF_000622305.1 Nannospalax galili
ATATATATATTTGCAGCTTTTGTGAAAGGGAATGTTTCCATGTACTTTCTCTGATTGCTTGTTATTGGCATATACAAAGGCTACAGACTTTTGTAGAATAATTTTGTAACCTGCCACTTTAGTGAATGTGTTAATAATTTCCAAGAGTTTTCTGGTGGAATTTTTGGCATCTCTCAGATATAATATCATCTGCAAAAAGGGATAATTTGATCTCTTCTTTTC
>NW_008385165.1:0-222 GCF_000622305.1 Nannospalax galili
TGTTTTTACAGCCTGTGGCCCCCAAGCTTGCTCCCACGTCCTTGCAGAGTGCTGGTGCTGCTGAACCCGAGGGGCGGCAAGGGCAAGGCCCTGCAGCTCTTCCAGAGCCGTGTGCAGCCCCTTCTGGCCAACGCTGACGTCTCCTTCAAGCTGATCCTCACTGGTGAGTAACTGCCCCCAGGCAGTGCAGGGAGCATCTCCTGCCAGGAAATGGACCCTGAG
>NW_008385166.1:0-222 GCF_000622305.1 Nannospalax galili
ATGTAAATAGAATATCTCACAGAGTATCTAAAAGCTTTTACCACTAACCTCCATGGTATAAATATCCCAGTCTTCTCGTAATAGTCGGAGATTGGGCCCAGGAGATTGGGACCCAGAAATTGGGCCCAGGAGATTGGGACCAGGATATCGGGCCCAGGTGATTGGGACCAGGAGATTGCGTCTTGGAGACTGGGTCCCAGAGATTGGGTCTCAGACAATAAA
>NW_008385167.1:0-222 GCF_000622305.1 Nannospalax galili
GTTCCCCCACACTGGGAATTGATACCAGGACACCAACTGATGGGAGTAGGGGGCCCCTCCCAAGGATTCATCACTAAAAACTTTTATAGATGGGAGGATCCTGATGGAGAGGTTGGCACGATAAGACTCCTGATTGCAGATATAGCCAAAAATCTCATAGGACGAGATATTCTGGAAGCCCTCAATGTAGTTCTTGCCAGTGGGTCTGAAGGAGAATGCCTT
>NW_008385168.1:0-222 GCF_000622305.1 Nannospalax galili
TTGGTCAGGATCACGTTCTGTTGTGGCTCAGCGTCTCAGGATCGATAGATATTCGGCAAGAGAGTCTCTGCAGTTGGGGGCAGAAACGTGGGTTGTCACCAGACAGTCGGGTGTCCGCGAGATGTGGGGTCTCTGTGAGCATGGGGGAGCAGGTCTGTAGCTTGTCCTTTCATGTGGTTTCTGCTGGTCTAGTTTCAGAGTACTGATGTAAGTGCCAGGTTC
>NW_008385169.1:0-222 GCF_000622305.1 Nannospalax galili
CCTTTGATTGCTCCTTGTCAATTGTGGGGATGACAGTGGTTTGATTTTAACTCACTATTAGCCACTGGAAAATGCTAGAAGGTCTGAGTCTGCTTGAGTGAGGTGGGGACCCGAAGTTCTTTGCTTTTAGCTCTTCCCTTTCTCGGAGTTCTTAGAAACATCCCGGTCCCTGGCTGGCTCCGAAACGAGTCACCTGCTTTAGCTCTGAAAAGGTCAGTCTCA
>NW_008385170.1:0-222 GCF_000622305.1 Nannospalax galili
CTATAATTCTTTTCAATAATGGATCCCCACATATTGCACTATCAACATACCAAACAGGATGTTCCTGCTGCTGCAATAGTGGAATGTCTAGTGTATGTACAACCACCAAGTTTTCAATGGGATATAATGCCCACTCCTAGGGGTCGAACATGTATCTGGTACTGTAGACTCAGCCAACCCCCTGTGGCAGGGAAGAATATAGGCCCCGGTAGGAAGTCACTG
>NW_008385171.1:0-222 GCF_000622305.1 Nannospalax galili
GGACAGTGAAGGCTAACCATGAGACTTATTGTGGCTGGCTTTGACCGAAGTCAGATCTGGGCAGGCTGAAATGTGATTGGAGAAAGGTGTTTGTTGCGGGCTGCTTTCATCCTGTAAGGCCTTGTCTATTGAGGATGGACACTTTTTTCTTTATAATTGTAGGAGATATCTGAGAGAAAGGTTATGTATTTAAAGAAGAGTCAGGGAAAGTGCAAAACAGAA
>NW_008385172.1:0-222 GCF_000622305.1 Nannospalax galili
TTGGGCCCCAGGATTGTTGAGCTGCAACATTGTCTTTCTGAGAGTAGTGCAGTGGTTGAGGATGTGCTAGCTGTGTGAATCTGTGCATGCCCTCCCCCAAGCAGAATCGGCCCATATACTCCCTTTTATGTTGCCCGAGCTGTTTTCTTACTTCATGTCTGAAAATCATTGCTTCATATCTTTCATCCTGCTTTTTAAATTCAGGTGGGAGGATAGATCCTG
>NW_008385173.1:0-222 GCF_000622305.1 Nannospalax galili
AGCCTAGAGCTTGTATCACACATTGAAAAACACTAACAACCTAACAGAAAATTCTGCTTTCTCACATGCAACGCAAACATTATCATTAAATTGTTATCGTTTGTATTTCCTCTTGTGGAGTTGTTGGCAGCGGGAAAGTGGGAAGGAAGATATTTATTTGAATTTTTTTTCCCAAAATTGGATAGCCAAAGCCATTCCTGTGTTGAGAGGGTTGGAGATGTT
>NW_008385174.1:0-222 GCF_000622305.1 Nannospalax galili
CCATCAGCCTAGCAGTACCTCCTGCTCCTCAGCCCTCTAGCTCTGTGGTGTTGCACTGTGTTTGGTTTCCTTAAAGCTTGGTCACACCTTTGTAAACAGTGCCTATATTAAACTCTCCTTAAATTGCTCATTTGAATGTGCTTTGTTCTTATGCAAACTCCACCTGCCTCGTCTCATTACTAAATCTATTCAAAGCTCCACCTATTTTCTTCCCTTGATATA
>NW_008385175.1:0-222 GCF_000622305.1 Nannospalax galili
AACTCGAACCTGAACCCAAATCCTAATCCTAACCAGAACCCTAACCCGACCCTGAAACGGAACACCAAACCAAACCCAAAACCTAACCCGAACAACAACACGAACTCCAACCCCAACAACAGGCCCAGCCCCAGCCCCAGTTCCAACCTGAACCAGATTCTGAACCCAAATGATAACCTCTAACCCTAACACAAACACGAACTCGAACCCGAACTCGGACCT
>NW_008385176.1:0-222 GCF_000622305.1 Nannospalax galili
TGAGTTTTATGAAGGCAAGTCTGGATGGCACCTGCTAAAATTTCAGAGTTCCACAGTGTCTCTGTTTTCGCTCATTCATCCAGTCAATAGTAAACTTGTTTTCACAGGTACCCCAGGGTAAGCAGCATTTGTCCAGGTGACAGTCAGTCGGGTGGCAGTGTTCTCACGTGATGTAGGGCTAGGATGCTTTTCTCACCAAAACTCCCAAGGAAAGGGTTGGCA
>NW_008385177.1:0-222 GCF_000622305.1 Nannospalax galili
GCTTGACACAGGCCTATCATTCCAGCTCTTTGGGAGGCTGAAGTAGATGGCTGGCTAGTTTGCCTGTGAACTTGGCACAACCTAGAATCATCTGGGAAGGGATTCTCAGTCGAATTATCTAGCTCAAGGTTGTCTCTGGGCATTTCTATGAAGGAC
Organism: Nannospalax galili; assembly: GCF_000622305.1. Lineage (NCBI taxonomy): Eukaryota > Metazoa > Chordata > Mammalia > Rodentia > Spalacidae > Nannospalax > Nannospalax galili. The sequence continues at coordinate 157 of NW_008385177.1, forward strand.
TGTCTTGACTGTTAGTTGATCCAGCCCAATCTGGGCAGCCCCATTTCCCAGGTTTGTCCCTGAACT
>NW_008385178.1:0-222 GCF_000622305.1 Nannospalax galili
AGTATGCTAAAACACTGCAGATACAAAAGTAAGATGGAAAATTCCTCTCTCATACCAGCAAATCTCTTATTTTCTTCAGGCTGCCCCTTCTGTGTACAGTGTTGCTTGCAGTCCAAGATTCAGAAAATACCCTAAAGAGGGCAAGTAAGCCTGCTTTTTAAAAATGTATATCTTATTTTTAGTATTTTTTATTTTAATTTCTTTATTTTTGAGAATTTCTTA
>NW_008385179.1:0-222 GCF_000622305.1 Nannospalax galili
AATGATGAAATTAGAAATCAAGGTATATTAAAGATGACATATATAAATCTCGTAACTGCTAAAATCATTTACAGTGGCCTTCTGACACAAAACTGTTTTTAGATTTCAAAATTAATAGTGAAACTTGGCCCAAAGAGATGCTCAGTGGGTAAAGGTGCTTGCCATTAAGCGTGGTGACCTCAGTTTGATCCCTGGGATCCACATGGTGGAAAGAGAAAGCTG
>NW_008385180.1:0-222 GCF_000622305.1 Nannospalax galili
TACCTTGCTTGCAGAGTTCTAACAGAGACTCTTACTTTAGATAAAAGTGAGCAAATTGGGGGCTGGAGAGGTGGCTCAGCGGTTAAGGGCACTGGCTGTTCTTGCGAAAGACCCAGGTTTGAATCCCAGAACCCACAGAGTGGCTAATAACCATCCTAACTCCAGTTCTAGGAGATCCGACACAATCTTCTGACCTCCATGGGCATTGCACAACACGGGTGC
>NW_008385181.1:0-222 GCF_000622305.1 Nannospalax galili
CAGAGGGGGCAGGTGACACAACCATCTGAATGTAAGAGGCGGCAGGTGACACAACCATCTGTACATCAGAGGGGCCAGGTGACACGACCATGGGCACATCAGAGGGGTCAGGTCACACAACCTTGAGCACATCAGAGGCAGCAGGTGACATGACCTTCTGCACGTCAGAGAGTCAGGTGACACGAAAATCTTTATGGCAGAGAGGGCAGGGGACACGACCAT
>NW_008385182.1:0-222 GCF_000622305.1 Nannospalax galili
AAGAGAAATGTGGCTTTACTTATTGAACAGCTTTCTTCATTAGTTTTGTTTTTTCGGTTGGTTGATTGTTTGGTTTTTTGTGGGGTTTTTTGCTTGTTTGTTTTCTTTTGTTTTGATTTTTGGTTTTCCTAGCAGAAGCAGCTTTGGAAAAAAACCACAAAGTCCTCTCTTGGTGAAAGGACCTCATCTCCAAAGTTAAGAGCACACAGGGGCATTCATAAC
>NW_008385183.1:0-222 GCF_000622305.1 Nannospalax galili
CAGCCACTGTGGGCCTGGCCTTCGATTCAAACCCTGCACATTGAACCCTTCTTAAGCCCTCCAGAAGACATGAAGCCAGAGAACTCTGGAAGCCATGCAGTTAACTGTGCAGTGAGGGCCCAGGTCCAACACCAGCGATCCAGTTCCCTCAATAAAAAGATTTGGGGGGCAGGGCATGGTGGTGCATGCCTTTAATTCCAGCACTTGGGAGGCAGAGGCAGG
>NW_008385184.1:0-222 GCF_000622305.1 Nannospalax galili
CCCGGCCCTTATTTTAGTTTTTTGAGGTAAGCTCTCACTCTGTGATCTGGACTGGTCTCCCATTTGTAAACTGAATTGACTCTTTGTCCTCAGGCAGATTCTCCCAGAGGCTGAATTAGGGCTGTGTGCCCACCTGAATAATTAAATTTATTGGGCTGAGGGTGTAGCTCAGTGATAGGACATATTCTGGATTTGATACCTTGCACCCCTCCCCCAATGTTT
>NW_008385185.1:0-222 GCF_000622305.1 Nannospalax galili
GAGGGCTAGGACTAGCACTAGCTTTAGGTTTAGGATTATGTCAAGGACTTGCGATAGGTTGAAGATTATTGTTAGTGTGAGAGCTGGGTTTAGTGCTATGGGTAGTGCTAGGGTACAGGTTGGATTTAGGGTTAGGGTTAGGATTAGGATTAGGGTTCGTGGTTATGGCTATCTTAAGAGTTAGTTTAGGGTTATGTCTAGAGCTCAGGTTAGGATTAGGGA
>NW_008385186.1:0-222 GCF_000622305.1 Nannospalax galili
AAGAGGAAATCACCATTTTACATGTTCATGTTAGCCATCGTTCTCCAAATGCTAACATTAAGCAAAGTTAGATTAGTTCTTTTTGTGGCAGAATCCAGAGCCTTGCACATGCTGAGCCTCAACTGCAAGCTTTTGGAATAATAGTTTTATTTTCTCTCACCACATCCCCACACACCATTTGTGATTGAACCCTAAGCCTTGAGTTTACAAATGCTGTGCCTC
>NW_008385187.1:0-222 GCF_000622305.1 Nannospalax galili
GTCAGAGGGGGCAGGTGACACGACCATCTGCCCTTCAGAGGGGGCAAGTGACACGATTATCTTTACCGCAGAGGGGGCAGGCCATACTACCATCTGGAAGTGAACTTCGGCAGGTGACACGCCCATTTTTATGGCAGAGAGGGCACCTGACACAACCATGTGCACATCAATGAGAGTAGGTGACATGACCATGTGCACGTCAGAGAGGGCAGGTGAAACGAA
>NW_008385188.1:0-222 GCF_000622305.1 Nannospalax galili
AAGAAATTAATTTCTAGAGGCCATTTTTCCTAATTTTAAAAATACCAGTTTTGTTTGTTTGTTTGTTTGGTTTTGTTTTGAGAACTATATAGCACTATATAGCACTGGGTGACCTGGAACTCCCTATGTAGACCAGGCTGGCCTCAAACTCAGAGATCTGCTTGCCTCTGCCTTCTGAGTGCTGGGATTAAAAGCGTGTGCCACCAGAGCCAGCAAAAATAT
>NW_008385189.1:0-222 GCF_000622305.1 Nannospalax galili
TCCTCCACCTTTATAAGGATTGCTAGTGATTCATAAGTCATATGTTTGCATATAGGTTGACTTCAAGTGGACTGGGAACATTAAATATAATGCAACACATACTGTCTTAATATGCACAGGGCAATATATTTTTATCAGCACATGTATTGACTCGAGGATCTAATTTATTTATGATTTATTTATATGTATCTATTTATCTTGGCAGTACTGAGAATTGAGTCT
>NW_008385190.1:0-222 GCF_000622305.1 Nannospalax galili
ATGGGGTCCCACCTCAAGATGAAGACCTATATGCAATCAGTGGATGCTGAGAAATGGAGAATTAATTTTCTCCAGGGACTAGCTCTCTGAGAGGTTATCTAATTCAAGTGCTGTGCAGCTCTAAACACAGGTACACATGAGAATCACTAAATGGACTCAAGTGCATTATATGTGTGTGTATGTGTATGTATGTGTGTGTATGTATGTATATGTATGTAACAT
>NW_008385191.1:0-222 GCF_000622305.1 Nannospalax galili
ATATTGATAGCATAGAAATTGGTCTGTTGCTCTCTGATATTTTTTCTAAGCCTGAATTTTTCCTTTCATTACCAAAGCCATTTGTAGGGGTTATGAAGGACTTTCAAATAACACTAACATTGACTGACCTTTCTGTCATTCTTGAGTTATATAAATGAAATTATTTTCTCCTAATTTTTTCTTTTGGTCTTTTTGAGACAGGGTCTCCCTGTAGCCCCAGCT
>NW_008385192.1:0-222 GCF_000622305.1 Nannospalax galili
CAGAACATCCGGTCTGCAAGCACAGAGCAGCCGTCAGCTCATAGCTGAGGGGACTTGTCCTAGTCAGCACAGTCATCACCACAGGTGACACTTGGCTGAGCATGGACCACACCCAGGGACACGGCTCCATATGGTCACAGCACATGGAGATACCAGAGCCATCCTAGTGTGAGTAGCCATGTAGAGCACAGTGCCAGAACATCCGGGAACCTTGGGAACTCA
>NW_008385193.1:0-222 GCF_000622305.1 Nannospalax galili
AATACTCCAATCTTACATCACAATGCTCCAATGCCAACACTATCGACACATTTGCCATGTTTTTGCTCCAATGTGCCATCACAATGTAATAATATGACTTCAAAATATGACATCACAATATTGAAATTTCCAACACTGTTGCCCCATGTGCCATTCTATTGCTCCAAAGCACCATCACACTGTTACAATATGACTTCACAATGCTCCATTGTGAAATCACAG
>NW_008385194.1:0-222 GCF_000622305.1 Nannospalax galili
AAAAAAAAATGGAACATGAAAAACCATATTTTCCATTTAATGACTTTCGCTGCAGCTTATCCCTGGTGGCAACTTGTGGACTTGCAAGCAACGTGGGAGAATAGGAGACTCGTAAACTCATGCACTTTTTTTTGACAGAAGTGTTACATATGGAAATAAAGATACATTTAGAGAGATCTAATATGCTCCAGAGATAGTTTGTACTTCATTTCTTTCTTCAAA
>NW_008385195.1:0-222 GCF_000622305.1 Nannospalax galili
AAAATTTCAGTGCCTGGTATGTGTTAACAAAGCCATTAATGAGGATGTGCCTACCGTGCAGGCTGTCAAGGCTGCAGTTAGACACACGCCAGAACTAACTGACCAAATAAATTGCTGGACATCTCATTTTCTGGTTCCGTAATGTAGTAAACACATGCTACAACTGAGCCTCAAGCTCCTTCTAGGCGGACTAAAGTTCACAATGCCAGAGGCACTACGGAA
>NW_008385196.1:0-222 GCF_000622305.1 Nannospalax galili
AGGACAGGTGATGGAATTCCTTCAAAGACTGAAGATTAAAGAGGTGATGACATAGGAATTGGAGAGTGCAATGAGGTCAACAAGGGCACTGAAATGGCAGCCTTGGGCAAGGTCAACAGCAAGGTATGTAACCTCCATCACTGACCCTGGTCACCAAGCCTGAGCCAAGTCAGGAACGAAATCAATGCAATATGGAGACCAAGGGAGTCTAACAATTTCACT
>NW_008385197.1:0-222 GCF_000622305.1 Nannospalax galili
CCGGTGGAATGTAGCATTATCAATGTTAGGGTAACTAAAGACACACAGTCATAATTCCTTAGACTGCTGAGCCAGCATAGATAGTAACTTCCAGAGCCACAACAGCTACTTTTCCTGTTGTGGACACCCTCCTTCAAAGAAAAGAGAGAAGTTGCACTTTTTTTTTTTTTCATATTTTATTATTTTTATTTTATGTGTATGTGTGTGTTGCCTGCATGTAGG
>NW_008385198.1:0-222 GCF_000622305.1 Nannospalax galili
TCTTTGGAACAGAGTATGTTACTAAGAGGCCCAAGGACATTTTGACTTTTATGCAAGAAACTGGCTACTTTTCTTTGGGCTATTTTTACCCTAGCTGCCTAGGCAAATCCTACCTCCTAGTCTTATCACAGCATCCTGTGAAGCAGTTACCCAAATTGCCGTTGGGGAATCGGGACGCAGACCGCTCTGGCTTCTTCCATCCTGAACAGGGATGCAGGGTGA
>NW_008385199.1:0-222 GCF_000622305.1 Nannospalax galili
GGCAGCACCATTCCCTGGTTTGGGGCTCTGAATTGCCTAAGAGGAAGGAAGTGAGCTGAGCAGTAGGCGTGCATGCATTCTGTCTCTGCTCTTGACTGTGGCAGTCATGTGACCAGCTGGCATCTTCCCACAGTGATGGGCTGTAACTTGGAATCGTGAGCTAAGATAAAACCCCTGCTGTCTAAGTTGGTTTTTATCCAGGCATTTTATTCCAGTGACAGG
>NW_008385200.1:0-222 GCF_000622305.1 Nannospalax galili
CGCCTCTTCCATTTACAAACAAAAATATTTTCACCATCTTTAACGTGTGTGCTTTTGATTGGCATTGAGAACATGAAAAACAAACAGAAGCCTAGAGAAACACGAAGGTTCTTAACATCATTGTGTTTGGCATGGGATTATATTTTGTGCTATTGTACACAATTTTCACCTGCCAGTGTGTGGAGACCCTCGTGACTGTCAGAATGAAGGGCGAGCAGCCTC
>NW_008385201.1:0-222 GCF_000622305.1 Nannospalax galili
TTGGGGATTTTGTTAGGGTTAGGATTAAGTCTAGGCTTGAATTTATGTTTAGGCCTAGGTCTAAGTTAAGGGTTAGGTTTAGGTTTAGGTTTAGATTTAGCATTAATGTTATGGACAGGTTTAGGGTTACCAGTAGGTGTTGGGTTAGGTTAGGGTTAGGTTTATGATTATGGCTAGGGCTTGAATTAGGTTTATTTCTAGGGCTTGTGGTAGGACTAGGGT
>NW_008385202.1:0-222 GCF_000622305.1 Nannospalax galili
AGTAAACTAAATTGGGCTGGGGCAATAAGGGTAAGTGGGGAAAGGGGAAGGACTCTAAATACCTTCAAATTTTATTGTATGAAAATCACAAAATTCAATTAAAATGTAAAAATATTTTCTATGCATTATGACTTCCCCTATTTGAAAATATGAATGACTATAATATGAAATGGCATTTCAATTGTAAAATGAAATTCTACATAATTTTCATTTATGAAATTG
>NW_008385203.1:0-222 GCF_000622305.1 Nannospalax galili
TAATCCAGCCCTAATACTAACCCTAAACCTAGCCCTAAGTCTAACCTTAAATCAACCTTAACCACAGCCCTAATCCTACACCTAGCCATAATCCTAATTGGAGCCATAATTCGACCTCTAAACTGAACCCTAAAACTTACCCAAATGTAACGGTACTTCTAACCCTGTTATCCTAATCATAACCTTAATATTAAACTATAACTAAACCTCACCCTTACTGTA
>NW_008385204.1:0-222 GCF_000622305.1 Nannospalax galili
TTATGTGTATGAGTGTATTGCCTGCATGTGTGTAAGTACACCCGTGTTGTGGAATGCCTGCAGAGATTATCAGAGGGCATTTGGGTCCCCTGGAACTGGAGTGACGGATGGTTGTGAGCCACCGTGTGGGTGCTGGGAATCAAACCCAGGTCCTCTGTAAGAGTGCAGGCAGTACTCTTAACTGCTGATCTCTCCAGCCAGTCTTCAAGTTTATATTTTTTT
>NW_008385205.1:0-222 GCF_000622305.1 Nannospalax galili
GGGCCCCGCCGCCTGCGCGCGCCCGAGGTCCCCCCGCACCGCGCCTGCACGCGGCGCACTCCGGGCCAGCCTGGCGGCTTTGGACCCTCCAGGCCAGAGACCTGGATCGCTTCCGCCAGCTGTGCGCCCTCAGGAGCGCGGGTTTTTTTCCCCCTTGAATCCTCGAGCAGTCGGCTGGGTCAAGAAGACCTCGCTCGCCTGGGGCGTGTGCAGAGAAGAGGC
>NW_008385206.1:0-222 GCF_000622305.1 Nannospalax galili
ATGCAACCCTGTCTCCAAAACAAAACAAAATGCTATTTCATATTGATCTTTCCAGACCCTTATGTTATCATGCAATTTTCTTCCAGGTGTTGAAAGTGTGGGAACAGAGAAGGGAGGCAGAGGGGGGAGTGGTGTGACTAAAAGACAGGTCATCCATAGGTCAATGAAGTTACCCAAGATAACAAGGACTATGGTTTGGATATGGTTTGAGTGTGTCACCCA
>NW_008385207.1:0-222 GCF_000622305.1 Nannospalax galili
AAGTCATAAAGTTATTAAACCTACCTTAAAATAATCTACATGTCATATAAGTAATATACACCTTTTCATCATGAAAGGTGGTGTTTTGTATCAGCAAGTAACTCTTAAATCTCGGTTAATAAGTGTATTGATTTCAAATGCTTTACCTAATAAACAGCATTGTCTGAAAGAGAGACATCTTTTGACTTATAATTTTATTATGACAATATTTCCAAAATCCAT
>NW_008385208.1:0-222 GCF_000622305.1 Nannospalax galili
ATGGTGATGATGATGGTGATGGTGGTGATGGTGATGATTATGGTGATGATGGTGATGGTGATAATGGTGATGATGATGGTGATAGTGATAATGGTGATGATTATGGTGATGATGATGGTGATGGTGATGATGGCGATGGTGATGATGGTGATGATGATGATGATGAAGATAATGATGATGGTGGTGATGGTGATGATGGTGATGGTGATGATGGTGATGATG
>NW_008385209.1:0-222 GCF_000622305.1 Nannospalax galili
AAAATCAATTTACAAAAATCAGTATTCTTTCTGTATACCAATAACAAGCAATAAAAATGTTTATGAAAACACTCCCATTCACAACAGCCACAAAAAAGTGTCTACTAAACCTCATGCCATATTTCTCTGTCTAGATATGCAAGTACAGTACTGAATAGATGTGGTAAAAGTGGACATCCTTACAGCATGGAAGCATGGTGGAAATGCTTTTTCTGTGTTGAC
>NW_008385210.1:0-222 GCF_000622305.1 Nannospalax galili
CTTGGATGTTTAACAGCCATACTTTGAGGCCTATACTAATGTGGCCAGAGGAACATAAAGGATTTTTTGCTCCTTGCACTCCAAGGTTGACTAAGTTCCATGGGACTATGGAACATCTCTCAAAATGCCCGTAACTGTGCTGAGTCACCTGTCCTCTTGTTCAGGGAGGCAGTGGAGACCCCACAGGATGGACTTGAACCAGTGTCCAGTCTACAAAGAGGA
>NW_008385211.1:0-222 GCF_000622305.1 Nannospalax galili
TTTATGGATGAGGCCCAGAAGCAGTTCACATTATTTCCGATCACATTCCATCAACTTGAACTCTGACTACAAAGAGGTGGAGACATGGTACTCATATTTTGAGTCCAGAAGTAGAGAAAATGGGAAAGTGATCAGCCAGTGGCCTGTGTCAAAATACTCTTATCTTTGAAAACTGGCATTCAAATATTTTATTCATGCAATCAGTTATATTCTTTAAAAAAA
>NW_008385212.1:0-222 GCF_000622305.1 Nannospalax galili
TCTCCTTTTTAAAATGTTCATTATCAATGGATAAGAGCAAGCAAATGAAGGAGTATCAGGGACAGCAGGCAGGACTGAGGAACTATTATATACAGGCGACATTAGCAAAGAAAAAAATCTTGTCAAGTATGACCAAACTTCCATAAATTTTGGCACAGGATGAAGAGACAAAACATGAGAACTGAGAGGACTGAAGAAGCTGGAATAAAAACGAAGACATAG
>NW_008385213.1:0-222 GCF_000622305.1 Nannospalax galili
GTGGCCTGAAACCACTTACTGCTCCCAAGGCCTGTGGCTCGCAGTGTCCCCCTGTCTGGACCAGCTGTCCCAGGAAACACCTGCCCTCAGCTGGCAGCTGGGGCAGAGTCCCCTGGATGCCCCTGAATCAATAAGCAAGCATCTCTTCTTCCAGCAACGTCTTCATAGAGACCCCTAGTGATAAAGCTTAACATTGTGCTCAGTGCAAAGACCAAAGGGAGC
>NW_008385214.1:0-222 GCF_000622305.1 Nannospalax galili
CCCATTTCTGCCTGGGTCATAGGCTCTAGGGGACAACCTAGTACTATTATTCCACTAAATGAACATAGTAATATAGTGCCCCAAATTTTTATCTTTATAACCATAGATTAGTACATCTCTCAACCTTCATCAAAGCAACTTATTTTTTCAATAGTGATTAACCCACAACCAGTCAACATGCTGAAGCGCTCAGCTCTAAATGGGACATCCATATAACACAGG
>NW_008385215.1:0-222 GCF_000622305.1 Nannospalax galili
AGAGCCGCACACTCTCAGAGCTCCTGCTGTGATGAGCCTAGGCTTCCATCACACTCATTGGGGAGGAGTTGATCAGATCGTGTTGCAGCTGCCCTTTCCTAGGTGGGGTTCGTGACAACGACACCATGAAGATCAGTGCAGTTGTCAGCTTGATGCAATCATCTGGAAGACAGGCTCAATAAAGAATTGCCTAGATCAAGCTGGTATGTGGGCATGTCTGTG
>NW_008385216.1:0-222 GCF_000622305.1 Nannospalax galili
AGGACCAGCTAGGCCTGGATACATAGCACAGCAGCCCAAACAAGAAAATCCATGCCTCAATGAGGTGAAATGATAGAACCAACTCCTGAAAAGTTGTCACCTGACCTCTACACTGTGCCTTTGCACATATGTACTAGCACACACATATAAACACACACATCTCACACACATACATCATACACAAACATACACACTGGCACACACATACACAGGCACTCACAC
>NW_008385217.1:0-222 GCF_000622305.1 Nannospalax galili
TAATCCAAACCCTAAAATTATCCCTAGATGAAAACCAAACAGTAGCCCTGAGCATAACCCTTACCTTAATCCTAAAACTAATCCTTCTCCTAATCCTAACTCTATCCATAAACCTGACCATAAACATAGAAACAACCTAATGAGAATCCTCAGACTTTTTCAAGCCATAATCCTCAAGATAACACTACCCCTAATTCTAAATTTAAACCTCTCCTTAACACT
>NW_008385218.1:0-222 GCF_000622305.1 Nannospalax galili
TGATCAAATCTTGGTGTCCAAGAGCCAAGTACCATACTTGGAATATAATAGTTATTAGAAATACTTGTTGAGTCAACAACCTTCAGGGATAACACAAATGACATTTTTTTAGCTTCTGATGTTACATGACAATGGAGAAAGAAGCAAAATCATGACAGTGTGCAAGGTGGGGGAGGGGCCCGCAAGCAGACAGCCTACCCAATGGTCCTTAATTTGAGTCTC
>NW_008385219.1:0-222 GCF_000622305.1 Nannospalax galili
GAGGACTAAATACAAAAAGTGGGAGCCCACAACCCACCAGAAAATAAACAAGTATTTATGTTAACTAGAGAAATTAGGTAGTTTCCAGGGAACTTCTAACCACAACGTTATTTAACAGCAATCTAAAAATGTATAAAAAAGGATAGGGTAGACTAGGGCTTTGGATTGCAGACTGTCATTAATTTTTCCAAATTAATACTTGCAAAATACCTTTGAAGGATA
>NW_008385220.1:0-222 GCF_000622305.1 Nannospalax galili
CTCCTGCTGCATGGACACTACCATGTCTTACCCTCCATAATGGACTGAAATCCTTCAGAAACCATAAGCCAAAATAAACATTCCTTCCTGTAAGCATTTCTGTCACATCTTTTGGTCACAGTGGTGCACAAGTAACCAAAACAATGTCTTTCAAGGAATCAGTCTGGTTAATTGAGACTGTATACACAATTTTTTTTTTGTCTTTTTTTTTTTTTTTTTTTT
>NW_008385221.1:0-222 GCF_000622305.1 Nannospalax galili
CAATGTTCCATTGTTACATCACAATACTTGATGGTGCCATCAGGAGGGGGGATTTCCAGATGCCTTTTTAAGCTCTGTAACACCTGTATTTAATGAGTCCCTGCTTGACTAGCCTCCTTGTTGCATCTGATTTTCCCCGGTACTGGGGGCGGCATGGCCTGGCAAATGGTGTGCTTACTCATCCCCAAAGATCACTCTGTGGGAGTCGCTGGCTCAAATCCC
>NW_008385222.1:0-222 GCF_000622305.1 Nannospalax galili
AGTTAATGGAAACCCTGTAAATCGGTTTTAAGTGCACCCTGGACAGAGGGGGAGGAAGGTGGAGGTGGGGACTGTGTGGGGTGGGGTGGGATGAAGTGCTGGTGAATGGGTTACCCATCCGGCCATTCTCGAGAATTAGAATTGCTTTTTCCCTTTTCCATTGTTCTTACCCTAGAAACATAAACACTAAAGAAACTCGTCGGATGGGGAAACCCGAGACCC
>NW_008385223.1:0-222 GCF_000622305.1 Nannospalax galili
GCAGATTAAAGCATTGTGATATCATATTGCAACATTGTGATGACAAAGTCTGGCAATATAATGTACATGGGGCTAGAGTACTGGACACTGGAGCATTGTGATGTCACAATGGAGTTTTGTGATGTCACAATGGAACATTGAGAAGTCATATTTTAAAATTGTGATGGGACGTTGGAGCAATATAATAGGACATGAGATGACAGTGTTGGCACATTGGAGCAT
>NW_008385224.1:0-222 GCF_000622305.1 Nannospalax galili
AAATTAATTCCAAGGAGAGTTGGAATAAATGGAATTTTAAGATGATGTGTAGGAATCCTTGTGTATGGCTGTCTAGATGAGCATCAGTAGCATGTGCTATGCGCTGGAACGTAGCACCATACTACACTAAAGGAAAAAATGAAAAGAACTTTCTGATATAAGTAAAGTCACTAATTGTTTAGCTGACTTCATAGAAAACATAAAGGAGATGATAGGTTTATC
>NW_008385225.1:0-222 GCF_000622305.1 Nannospalax galili
TGGCATTTTGTTATAGCAACACAAAATAGACTAAAGTAGGAAGTAAAGAAGTTTCACCTCATGCAACATACTGAATTGCTGTGTAATAAACCAACCCCCAAATAATGGCTTAAAAAACTCCTATGAGTTAATGTTGACAAGTGTGGGTAGCTGACCTGGGCCCAGGCAAGACTCCCTCATTCCTCTATGGTCAGCCAGTGCTCAGTGGACTGGCTTAACCTA
>NW_008385226.1:0-222 GCF_000622305.1 Nannospalax galili
AACTAACCACAGTGAACGCTGTCACCTAGCAACGGCCTAAACAGAACTCTGTGTGGTAAGAGCCTCTGTGTTTCATTATTCACAGATTTCGTCACTAGCAACCCTGCTAAGCACACGTGTAAGCCGCAGACGCCAATGATAGGAGCCTAGCCAATGGCACTCGGCCCGCATATGCAAAGCTCTGCCCATCCATCCCAGCTCCAGAGCAGATGCGCCTTGCCT
>NW_008385227.1:0-222 GCF_000622305.1 Nannospalax galili
ACTGCATTTCCCAGCCCCCAGGAATCCCTATGAGATTCTGTGACTTTTTGGTCTCGGGAAGGAGAGTCGAAGTCTTCCTCTTAAAAGGTTCCCTGTAATCATCAACATCTTTTTCCTCCTCTGCTGACAGGACTCATGAAAGACCCATGGTTGTCAGGGAAGGCATAACAGCCCACCATATGGAAGAAGCCTGAGTCCTGAATGGCTGTGTGGAACGTACCA
>NW_008385228.1:0-222 GCF_000622305.1 Nannospalax galili
TAACAGAGGGAATCCTCAGTGATTCACACAAGTCAAAATTAAAAAAACTATACTTAGAAACCATTATTATTGTGTGTGCATGTGTGTCAGGGCATGCATGTCAGGACAACTTTGTAGAGGTGGTTTTCTCCCACCTTTATGGGATTGAATTAAGGCCACCATGGCGGTGCAGCAGCAAGTGCTTTACCTGCTGAGCCTTCTCCCTGGCTCTGCTTCAACGTT
>NW_008385229.1:0-222 GCF_000622305.1 Nannospalax galili
CTCTGACGTGCAGATCGTCGTGTCACATGCACTTTCTGAAGTACACATGGTCGTATCACCTGCCGCTCTGACGTGCAGATGGTAGTGTCACCTGCCCGCTCTGAAATGCACATGATCGGGTCACCTGCCCCATCTGACGGGCAGATGGTCGTGTCAACTGATGCCCTGACATGCAGAAGGTCATGTCACCTGCCCCCTCTGACTTGCACTTGGTCGTGACAC
>NW_008385230.1:0-222 GCF_000622305.1 Nannospalax galili
TTTGTGGTTAGGGCCAAAGAGGAGCGAAAGGAAGTTCTGTGGTAACAGTTTTCAGTAGCAAAGGGGATTACCCAGCCACTTGTGTGTGTGTGTATGGTGTGCATGTGCACAAGTGTGCACAGGGAAACCAGAGGTCATTGTTGGATGTCTTTCTTAATCTGTCTCCACTTTGGGGGGGGATTTAATTTATTACTGAATCTGGAACTCAATGATTGTGTAGAT
>NW_008385231.1:0-222 GCF_000622305.1 Nannospalax galili
TAAAAATATCAATAAAAATCTCATTCTAAGGGGCTGGAGAGATGGCTCAGCGGTTAAGAACACTTGTACCCACCATTCAGTTTCCAGCACCCACATCAGGCAGCTCACAATTGCATGCAACTCCAGCTCCAGGAGATCTGACACCCTCTTCTGGACTCCATGAGCACTTACACTCACATGTACATACTCCCACACAGTTACACATAATTTTTAAAAAATATT
>NW_008385232.1:0-222 GCF_000622305.1 Nannospalax galili
GTAACCTACGTACTCTGACGTGCACAAGATCGTGTCACCTGCCTCCTCTGACGTGCTGATGGTCGTGACACTGGGCCCTCTGGCGTGCAGATGGTCGTGTCACCTGCCCTCTAATGTGCACATGGTCTTTTAACCAGCCCTTTTTGACATGCACATGGTCCTATCACCTGGTCTCACGTGCACATGGTCGTGTCACCTGCCATCTTTGACATGCGCATTGTC
>NW_008385233.1:0-222 GCF_000622305.1 Nannospalax galili
AACACTACACCTGGCTCCAAATGTCTGTTCTAAAGGGACTTAAATATCAAAATTAAATCAATTTTATTCTAATAATAAAAATGTCCTCAGGACAGTTAACATGTTTTGTTTGTGTTCACATACAGCTTTTATAAAATTTATTTTTATTTTGGGTATTTTGCCTGCATGGAAGTCAGAAGAGCATTGGATCCCCCTGGAATTGGATGATTAAACAGAAAAGAC
>NW_008385234.1:0-222 GCF_000622305.1 Nannospalax galili
CCTTCCTCGATAGCAAGATCAAATACTGCTGGAGGGATTTGAGCTGAGATCCCTGTCTTTCTTACCTTTTGAGCTGAGATCCCTGTCTTTCTTACCTTTTCTTGAACTAAAATGTTGGGTCTTCCTGAGTCTTGAGCCTTCTGTCCTCTGAGCAGAGCTACACTATCTGATTTCCTGGACCTGCAGCATTCTGTTTCTCAGAACCCTAGCATATTTAGAGCC
>NW_008385235.1:0-222 GCF_000622305.1 Nannospalax galili
TTGTTTTCAGTATTGCTGGATCCTAGGCCTTTTGAAGGCATTCAGGATTTTCTTTTGTCTGTCTTGGATTTCTTTTTTTTGTTGTTTTGAAGAAGGGCAAACACCTTTGGATGACTGAGCATGGGGAGTATATGTGTGGCCCTAACGTAAGACCCCTTAAGTCACTGAGAGTTGGCTGGCCAGGAAGACATCTGAAGGAGGGAGATGCACTCTCCACCCTCT
>NW_008385236.1:0-222 GCF_000622305.1 Nannospalax galili
GTCACATTACAATCCTCAAATGTGACATCCCAATGCTCCATGGGGCCATCAAAATGTTACAATATTACTTCACAATTTTCCATTGTGACATCACAATGTTCCAATGTCCAGCACTGTCGCCCCACGTGCAATATAGTGCTAGACTTTGTCATCACAATGTTGCAATATGAGTTCACAATGTTCCTTTGTGACATCACAATTCTCCAATGTAACAATATCGCC
>NW_008385237.1:0-222 GCF_000622305.1 Nannospalax galili
CCACATGGGGGCTAACAAACATCTGTAACTCCAGTTCCAGGGGATCCAACACCTTCTTCTGGTTTCTATGGGCATTGCCCCACATGGGTAGACTTATATAAAGCAGGCAAAACACTCATTCAAATAAAATAAAAATAAATTTTAGCCAGGCGTGGTAGTGCACACCTTCAATCCCAGCACCTGGGAGGCAGAGGCAAGTGGATCTCTGAGAGTTCAAGGCCA
>NW_008385238.1:0-222 GCF_000622305.1 Nannospalax galili
TCTCTCTGTCTCTTTTTCTGTCCTCTTGGGATGGGGGGCCCTTTCCAAACACCAAGGAGAGTCTAAGGCATCTTGCATTTTAAGTTCCTCACATCTATATAACCAGAGGTAAGAGGATCTCTGTGGGGTTGAGATCCTGGCGAGCCAGCCCTATCCACAAAGCAACTTCCACAGTATATTAGTTACTTTTCTGTTGCTGTGATCAAAACACTGACCAAAGTC
>NW_008385239.1:0-222 GCF_000622305.1 Nannospalax galili
TGTGTGTGTTATCCAGAGTTTATCCCCCTTCTACAGCTGGAAAAATCTCAAGGATAAATGTTTGCAAAGAAAAAGGGATGAACAAATGGTCCAGTTCATTAAACCTTTACAAGCACAGGAATGAGTACTTCCAGAATTTTCTGCAAATGAGGAAAAAACCTGTTTAAAAACAGACAATGTTTCCCCTGTTTAAAGGCTTCTATGTATCCTTTCTTCATCTGC
>NW_008385240.1:0-222 GCF_000622305.1 Nannospalax galili
TCAGAATGCTGCATCTAAGTTCCTGGGATAGGGACACATACTACTCAAGCTTCTTGAAGCTGCTTGGATAATTTGGCTTCATTCATAAGATGATGGTTGTGTAGATCTCTCTCCTCTCTGTCTCTCTTTTCTTTTTCTTTTCTTTTTCTTTTTCTTTTTTTTTGTGTTTTTGAGACATGGTCTCCCTGTAGCACAAGCTGGCCTGGAACTCACTATGTAGAC
>NW_008385241.1:0-222 GCF_000622305.1 Nannospalax galili
CAGAGGACACATACAGGGGAGAAACCATTTATATGTAATGAATGTGGGAAGCCATTTTGCGTAAAGTCAAACCTTATAGTACATCAAAGAACTCACATGAGGGAGAAACCCTATAAATGTACTGAATGTGGGAAAACCTTTTGTGAAAAATCAGCTCTTACCAAACACCAAAGAACTCACACAGGGGAGAAACCCTATGAGTGTAATGCGTGTGGGAAGACC
>NW_008385242.1:0-222 GCF_000622305.1 Nannospalax galili
AAATCCATGGGAGGTTTCAAAATTCTGTTTGCTACTAGATCTTTATTTTCAAAGATGGGAATTTGTTTCATCCAAGTAGGAGTTGGTCAGCTCAGGACTGAGAACACCTTAACATGCTAGATTTTCTCCCTGCTGCTGTCACTCACTACAAGTGACAGACAGTGGTGACGTGGTGGCCAGTACTTGCTAGTTTCTTGGGTTTGGAGTCCTGCTTCTCAGTTC
>NW_008385243.1:0-222 GCF_000622305.1 Nannospalax galili
ATAATAAAAGTATTTTTAAAATAATATTAAAGTTTAGTTATTGGAAAGTAAATTGGAATAAATGTTATCCAAATCAATCAGACAAATATTTGTTGCTATTGCAAGAAAGCTTCTCATGTTTGAAAGTATTGAGCATTAGTGGAAATAGAATTGTTGTGGGTGTTCAAAAATATCTCACCATTATTATTCTTGGAGATTTCCATTCTTTATCAACATCAGATA
>NW_008385244.1:0-222 GCF_000622305.1 Nannospalax galili
CATTTTGGAGCCATATTTGTAGCTCAAGGGTTTTCTCACCTGGAATGTTTTTGTGAAACCAACCCCCTGATGTTACAATTTGCTTCTCCAAGTACTTTAGAAAATCATAGTGGATTCCAAGTCAACTGCTACTTGAGCTATATATTAAGAATCTTTAAAGTTCTTCAGCAGAATGTTCCTATGATTGTATAGATCACCCTCTGGCTAATCCCCTATTATTAA
>NW_008385245.1:0-222 GCF_000622305.1 Nannospalax galili
AAAAAAGTTTATTAGAATTTTAGAAAAGTCATAAGCACTTCATAACTTTGGCCTGAAATGCCCTATTTTCTTTATTATACGGTTCTTATTACAAACATACACAGATGTACAGGGAAGAAAACAATCCAACACAGAGGTACACATTCCCCAGAATGCCTATATAATGGTTTGAATGAAAGTGTCCCCCATAGGCTGCAAGTATTTGAACACTTTGTCCCCAGA
>NW_008385246.1:0-222 GCF_000622305.1 Nannospalax galili
TTATTTCTGGGTTCTGGGGATGGAAAATGGGATCTCACATATGCTAAACAAGTACCCCGAGTTTCCTCCTTTATCCGATAGATGTGAAAAATTAATCCTAAGTATAATTGTATTTCATTTTTATATTTATAGTTAATATCTGCAGCAATATTTTACATGCATTAGTGTTATATGGTAGTGTTTAGAAAAAATACACTAAAATGAATTTATTTTATTGATTGA
>NW_008385247.1:0-222 GCF_000622305.1 Nannospalax galili
ACCTCTTTCATGAGCATAGATGCATTACTCCTCAATGAAGTGATAGAAAACCGAATCCAAAATGCATAAAATAATCATGCATTACACCTGTGCAAGGTGTATTCAGAACTCAGTGAATGGGATCTTTTGAATCAACAATCCAAAGACAAAAATGGCATGATTAAAGCAGTTGATGCAGCTGAAGCAGATGTCAGAATCCAACACCCATTCAGGACAAAACTT
>NW_008385248.1:0-222 GCF_000622305.1 Nannospalax galili
CTGGAGAGATGGCTCAGTGGTTAAGAGCACTGGTTATTCTTGCAGAGGACCAGGGTTTGATTCCCAGCACCCACTGGTGGTTAACAATCATCCATAACTTTAGTGCCAGGGGATCAGACCATCCTCTTCTGACCTCTGTCCTCATTGCACAACACAGGTGCACTTAACATGCGTGCAGCAATGCAGTCATACACACAAAATAAAAATAATAAATAAAATTTT
>NW_008385249.1:0-222 GCF_000622305.1 Nannospalax galili
TTCTTCTCATGTTGTATTATTTATTCAAGATAGATATCAAACATAATAAAAATGAAAAATATAAAGATAAAGTAAAAGAAGTGTTGTTAAAATGATCAGAGAGTTACAGTAATCCCTGAGGTTCTGATGTTTCTAGCTTCCCTTCTGGTTGGGTTAGACAAGCCAGTATGTGATTACAGGGAGTTAAGAAATTGGAAAGGAGCTGGAGAGATGGCTCAGTGG
>NW_008385250.1:0-222 GCF_000622305.1 Nannospalax galili
AGCAATAACCTTATGAATTATGTCTGTTGTTGATTGATGCCTCTTCCTCCAAGGCTCTGAACTTGATACCGTGTTTGTGTTGTGCTCACTGTTATAAGTCAGTTGCTTTCAGCAGCCATAGGTGCACAGCAGTTACCCAGCAGTATTTGGCCATCATGTAAAATGAGATATATGGCCCAAGAAATGTTAGTGTCTTTGCATTGCACTTCCACCTATATAAAA
>NW_008385251.1:0-222 GCF_000622305.1 Nannospalax galili
AGTGTGTAGTTTTCACAAGAACGTTTCCTGAGCCCAGGCGTGGAGCTGCACGCCTTTAGTACCAGGGCTTGGGAATCTAAAGCAGGCAGATCTCTGCGCAGTTGTGGCCAACCTGGTCTCCACGCTGAATTTGAGTTCGGCTAGGACTACATGGAGAACCTGTCTCAAAACAAACAAACAAACAAACAAAAAAAAAAACACCAAAAAATTTACAAAGTAAGA
>NW_008385252.1:0-222 GCF_000622305.1 Nannospalax galili
TCCATAGTGTTTTCATCCACTGGCTGTGTGTTTTTCTTGGAAAGCTCTATAGATAGAAGACTATCAATAACTGCCATGCAGAGCACACTGCGTGTGCATTCAGCCACACCCATAAGGCTTTTCTCATGGTGAGACAACACAGCTAAGAAGTTGTTCTGCAACTACAATGGTCTTAGATTTGCTGACAGTTTACCAAGGAGGAACTTGTGCTGTGTTACACTC
>NW_008385253.1:0-222 GCF_000622305.1 Nannospalax galili
TCTTCCTCTTCCTTCTTCTTCCTCCTCAGAGAATCTTCTCTGCTGCTTCCACATAAGCAACACTTGCAGGTGCCTGGGACAAACCAAGCAGGGGAGTTTTTGTTAAGGGCTATATCACTGTGGAAGGAAAATATGTAGCTTGCATGCAGGAATAAACTCCAAAGTCCTCAGACTCTGTTGATTTTGAGTGTGAAATCTGTCCCTGACCCACTGCCACTGAAC
>NW_008385254.1:0-222 GCF_000622305.1 Nannospalax galili
GTGCCCATAAGTCAACCCAACATAGACAATCCCTCATTGAGGCTCTGCCCAGGTGATTCCAGGTTATGTCAAGTTGACAATTAAAGGTAACCATCATACAGTTCATTCTGTGAAGCTCACATGATCTTCAGACTCAGAGCTCTGAGGCATAGGGAGATTCATATCTCTAATGAACAGCAGAGTCACTCATTTGGTTGTGGGGTGGGGCGCCTAATTCCAATC
>NW_008385255.1:0-222 GCF_000622305.1 Nannospalax galili
CCATTTACCCTATTACCTATGCAGCATATTGTATCAATTTTATCTAGGTCTCCAAAGACCCCACACGTACCCCCTGGAGCCTCTAATCTTTGACCCTGGTTGCAAACTGATCCTTAAACACATCTGTTAGGCATGTGAGCTATGCAGAATGGGCAAGGCTTTTCAGATCACACCAGTCAGCTAGTGATTCTGTGTCCGGCTGCCTCTGTGTTGTTCTCTTGC
>NW_008385256.1:0-222 GCF_000622305.1 Nannospalax galili
AGTTGGTTCCCCATCTATGTAGGGTGACTCAAAGGGAAAAAACAACAACAACAATAATAATAATAATAGTAATAATAATAGATGGAATAGTGTTTTCAGTAGTGAGAAATATTAAAGTATGAAAAAGTAATTTTTTATCTAGTTGATGTTCTCTTGTGTCTAAACACAGATGGAAACTGATATTTTTCAAAAATTTTTTGTTAGGATATAGTAACTCAGTAG
>NW_008385257.1:0-222 GCF_000622305.1 Nannospalax galili
TTCTTTTTGTCCAAGGAAGCAGCTTCCAGGTATGTGAGATACTCCATGTCCGTAATGAGGACAAGGAAGATGGTAGTTTTGGGTTATGTTGGCTTGTTACTTGGGCCATGTCACTTTACATGCCCCTTATTGGAATAAGCCAGCTCAGCTGGAAGGACACTTGGAATCTTCTCTTTTCTCAGTGGTCTTGGAAAGTTAATGGCAGTGTGGATCTTGGTGATC
>NW_008385258.1:0-222 GCF_000622305.1 Nannospalax galili
GGGAAAAACTACACAAACTGTGCAAACTAAACAACACACTCCTACTGAATTGAAATTGGATCAGAGATAAATCACGAGGGAAAATTTAAAATTCTGAGAAATAAATGAAACAGAAAAAACAACATACCAAATTATATGGGACACGTAAAGGCAGTTGTAAGAGAAAAATGTATAGCATTGAATTGAATGGCTACTCTAGGAAATTAGAAACATCTCATATAA
>NW_008385259.1:0-222 GCF_000622305.1 Nannospalax galili
GACATACTGCAGCAGAGTGATGGGACAATAGGGCATTGTGATGGCACATTCGGGAAATTTGAGCACAAATTGAGCATTCTGATGGCACATTGAGCATGGTTATGACACACTGGATCATTGTGATGTCTCACTTAGCATTGTGACTCACATTGGAGCACTGGGCTGACATATTGGAGAATTGTGATCACTCATTAGGGCATTGTGATAGTACATTGAACATTT
>NW_008385260.1:0-222 GCF_000622305.1 Nannospalax galili
ACAAATTATCTTCTGCCAGTAACCACTGTAGGTAAAAAATCTGCTAAAACAGATCCTAATAATATTGGGTTCTTAGGAGCCTTGAGGGAGGCTAGAAGGAATGGAGATGTATCCTTCTCTTTCCCATTAACTATATGGGATGAAGGTCAGCCTATGTGGGAACCCTTGCCTTTGAAAACATTAAAAGAACTTCAAATAGCAGTAAAAGACATGGGACCCTCA
>NW_008385261.1:0-222 GCF_000622305.1 Nannospalax galili
AAATCAGGAACCAGACAATGATGTCCACTATCTCCACTCTTTTTCAACACAGTGTTTGAAACTCTTGCTAGAGCAATAAGACAGGAAAACAAAATTAAAAGAGTACTAATTGGAAAAGGTAAAACTATCAATTTTTGCAGATGATATGATACTATACCTAAGAGCTCCCAGAGTTCCACCAGAAAACTCCTAGAACTGATCAACACTTTCAATATAGTGGCA
>NW_008385262.1:0-222 GCF_000622305.1 Nannospalax galili
GCAGAAGATCCAGGTTTGAATCCCAGCATCCACATGGCAGCTAACAACTGCTCGTAACTTATCTTCTATATCTGAACTAAAACTACCTACTCATGAAACAAATTGGTATTCATCTCAGTGCAAAAGAATATGAACTTCATCGTTTAAAGCTGGCTAAGGAAGCTAGTTGGATCTGCTTTCTTTCATAATTTTAATTTTACATTTATTTATTCTCTCTTTGTG
>NW_008385263.1:0-222 GCF_000622305.1 Nannospalax galili
GTTGTTTTGTCTCCAATGTTATCCATCTCCCTAGTTTTGAATGTTTAACTGGATCACAGACTCTCTGAGAATCTAGTGAGAGATCCAGAGCTTGAGAAGAACATATGAAGGTATTTTGTATATGCTAGTATAAGATTCTAGACCCTTGAAAGTCTATGATGTACTCAAGGTCAAGAAGCCTTCTCAGCACACGGCTGACAGGAGTGCTAACTTGAGAGAAGT
>NW_008385264.1:0-222 GCF_000622305.1 Nannospalax galili
TATCACAGAATCCTTATTTTAGAGAAACCCTAATGCTTAAAAAAATGCTAGCCATCATTTAGAAATCAATCCTGCCTTAGGAAGCATCAGAAATTTCATAGTGAACAGTAGCTTCCCAAAATTCCATGATCACTATCTCTTTATTTACTACCAAAGAACACACAGGGTGAATAGAACACAGAAGTATCAAGGAGTTGCCACATAGTCTGTAAATAACGTGAA
>NW_008385265.1:0-222 GCF_000622305.1 Nannospalax galili
CCTGGCACTAGAGAGGGGTATAACTAATGGTTAACCACTCATTAAATGATCTAAGCACTAGAGATGTATTCAGTTTCCACATGTTAAAAGACCGTTTTTAAAATGTCAGTTATCTGGGGCTGGGGAGATAACTCAATGATTAAGAGTACTGACTGCTCCTTCAGAGGACCAGGGTTCTATTCCCAGCACCCATATGGCAGCTAACAACCATCCATAACTCCA
>NW_008385266.1:0-222 GCF_000622305.1 Nannospalax galili
CAAAAATACTCCAGTGTGTCATCACAACACTCCAATATGACATCCCAATGTCCAGTGTGTCTTAATTGTGCATCAATGTGTCATCACAATGCCCCGTGTGCCATCACAAAGCCCCAGTGTACCACAACAATGTTTAATAGGCCGTCACAGTGCTTCTATATGGATTCCAAGTGTTTCAGTATGCCCTCATATCCCAACTGTGCCATTAAAATGCCCCAATAT
>NW_008385267.1:0-222 GCF_000622305.1 Nannospalax galili
TATGGTGCACTTACATACATGAAATAACATCCTAGTGTTACTATTAGAGGTTTTCTTTGCATATGTTCTTCCTCTATTGGTCTAAATAGTGTGAATAATAATTTAAGGCCCTTTTTCCAGGGAATGTTGGCTGATTTTGTGTCCCAGACTTCTCCAATGATTCCCTCTATTGTTGTCAGCTGTGTTAATGAGATTGAGCAGAGAGGTCTGACTGAGGTAAGT
>NW_008385268.1:0-222 GCF_000622305.1 Nannospalax galili
ACCCTGTTGGTGAGGGGGCGGGGCTATCTTAACATGTAGGAAACAGAGGGAGACTCTGTCTCAAAAAAAAAGTGGGGAGCCGGGTGTGGTGGCACACAGCTTTAGTTCCAGCACTTGGGAGGTGGATCTCTTTGAGATGGAGGCTAGTCTGCCTGATCTACATAGCGAGTACCAGACCAGCTGGGGCTACAGGGAGACCTTGTCTCAAAAAGACCAAAAAAA
>NW_008385269.1:0-222 GCF_000622305.1 Nannospalax galili
TTTCTCTGTTAGAAGTAGGAAATACTTATCTGAAAGGAGAATACTTAATGTATGTGCTTTAAAATGGAATTAGAAATATCAGGTTAATCTCCTGCCTTCTGTGGTAGAGATATGAATATCTGTTTCTGTATATGAATATAGAAGTCAAGTAAATAATTTCTTTTACTGTTGAAAGAATGACTCTTCAAACACCAACAGCACCCATAGTTTCTAAATAAAGCC
>NW_008385270.1:0-222 GCF_000622305.1 Nannospalax galili
GTGTATTTCATACAGAACATCTCAATCAATCTTAATCATGTTTATACCCCCTTCTCCACTGACACCTTCCCATAGCCCCCTCACTGGAATTCATACATTCTGACATTTGTGTTAAGTCCTATTGTGTCAAGTTAGTATCCCCAGACATCCCTCAGTGCAAGTTCTAGTCATCCTATCTAGAGTCCCTCGCTTTAGGAAGATCAGCTCTTTCTCACCCAGCAG
>NW_008385271.1:0-222 GCF_000622305.1 Nannospalax galili
AACCACTGAGCCATCTCTCCAACCCCGACCTTGAACTTCTGATCCTTCTGCCGCCACCTTCTGAATGTTGGGATTACAAGTGTGTGTTACTGCATCCAGGTTTATGGGATGCTGGGGATTAAACCTAAGGCTTCATGTATGCTAGGCTAATACTACCAACTGACCTCCATCCCCAGCCCCTAAGTGAACATTCAATGAAATAAGATAGAGTGAAAGGAACAG
>NW_008385272.1:0-222 GCF_000622305.1 Nannospalax galili
TCCTGTCTTATCAGTCTAGACCCAAAGTCTCTGCTTTTCTCTCACCGTCACGCTCCTGTTACCGATTCCTCCGCAAAGTACCTGATGTCAAGCTGACCGACTCCAGTCTCTAGTTGGGGCTATGGTATCTGTCACTAAGGTGACATGCTAAAACCGGAAGCCATGGACATTATTACCCAGGAGGCACTCCATAAATGATTCTCCATGTCAGAGTTCCATCCA
>NW_008385273.1:0-222 GCF_000622305.1 Nannospalax galili
TTATGCTTACACATCAGACATTTTACTGACTGACCCACTTCCCTTAAAAATCCTGTTTGCTGCCTCCAAACTGTCCCTCATTGCATGACATTTGAACAGTCAGTCCTTCATTATCCCCAACTTAAATTTCTCTGGGCTTTGGTTGCCTCCCCCAAAGTCATGAGAAACACTTACCAGTGATCTTGTTGCATGCAATGAACGTGAAGTGACAGGCTTCAGAAG
>NW_008385274.1:0-222 GCF_000622305.1 Nannospalax galili
TAGCCTCAGTTCAGCTGAAGCAAAAGAGCTTAGCTGTGGCTTGCAAATTCTACCAAAACAAAGGAACTCCACTTCCTCTAGATACCAAACAAAATTCCCCAATATTATTTTATTGTCCTGAATTGAACCATAGCCCAGTCCACAAGTCAATTATTGCTGGGGGCAATTATATCAATTATCTTGACCTAGTCTGGCCCTTTCTCTAGAGATGATAGTGGCCTG
>NW_008385275.1:0-222 GCF_000622305.1 Nannospalax galili
TACATGTAGGGTTAAGTTTAAGTTCAGGTTAAGATTTATGTTAAGTGCTGGGTTTACGGGAGGAAATAGGCCTAGGGTTATGTTTAGGGTTAGGTTTTTGTTTAGAGTACTTATTAGGGTTAAGGTTAGGGAGGGGTTAGGGTTAGAGCTTGGGTTAGTTTTAGGGTTATATTTAGGTTCAAGGTTAGGGCAAGTTTAAGGTTTGTTTTAGGGTTAGAGTTA
>NW_008385276.1:0-222 GCF_000622305.1 Nannospalax galili
TGAATCATACACTCTTTCTGCCCTGTCTTCTACAATGATACCCAAGCCTTGAAAGCTAGAAATTTCGTACAGCTGTCCTATTCAAGGATGAACAGTCTGCAACATCTTATTCTTCGCATGGTGCCCAGTTGTGGTTCTGCGTATTAATGGCCTTCCGATGTATGAGGTTCTTTGAAACTTGAGAGATACATTAATTTCTGGGTATACCACTAATCATTATCT
>NW_008385277.1:0-222 GCF_000622305.1 Nannospalax galili
TAGTAGAACCATAAATGTTAATGATTATACACTTTTATCCGGACAAAACATATCATCATCTAGTAATAGGACCTAAAACGGACAAGGAAAATAAAATAAGGACTGTATTTATTTCCACTGTGTATATAATGGGATTGAGTCCATTTATGATCTGAAGCTAAAAGATATCTACTACAGTCAACAGAAGCAGTTGCAGGTCTGCTTCCTTCCAATGAGCAAGCA
>NW_008385278.1:0-222 GCF_000622305.1 Nannospalax galili
ATGCGAGAGATAAATAATGCCTAGATAGTTTTGAAAACCAGAGGGAACCATGTTACTCCTATAACCTACTGACAAATTATAAATAGCATATCAAGAAATATGTCTAGGTAAGATATATCTGAGAACATTTGGTTTTTGCCCAAGATTAATCTACATGACACTCCATAATTTAAAGTACCAGACTGGTGGAACTAACCTTCTTGGATGATTAACAAACATACT
>NW_008385279.1:0-222 GCF_000622305.1 Nannospalax galili
AATCATATTTTAAAATTGTGATGGTACATTGGAGCACTATGTTGGCACAACAAGCATTGTAATGGAACATTGGAGAATTGAGATGACACATTGGAGCATTGTGATGTCACAATTGGAGATGGTGAGGGAATAATGAGAACCATGTTTGCATATTGTGCTTAGTGACGACACAACGATTATTTTAATGATAAAATTGCCAATTGTGATGGTAAATTGAGCATT
>NW_008385280.1:0-222 GCF_000622305.1 Nannospalax galili
ACTCTGTTGGGCATAATTTGAAAAGGAGAGGTAGGACACACACGCTTGTCCACAGCGGTGAGGAGCCCCACTGCAGAAGTTCCTGGAGGCAAATGTAGACTTGTCTGCAGAGCTGGGTTAGGGACCTGGGCAAGCCTGGTGGCTGCCTTTGCTCGCTGTGTCCCCACAGAATCATCTTTTGAAGCCCTAACCCACAGTGTGACAGTGACAGTGTGTCCCACT
>NW_008385281.1:0-222 GCF_000622305.1 Nannospalax galili
GTGATGTCAAAATGGAATATTGTGAAATGATATTGTAATATTGTAATGGCATCATGGAGAATTGTGATGTCACAGTTGGCAATTTTGAGGAGACACTGAGCACCGTGTTTACATATCGAGCATGCTCACAACAGAATGAATCCTCACAATGACACACTTGTGCATAGTGATCAGGATTGAGAGGGGCCATTGAGCACCGTGTTTGCATATTGAGTATGGTGA
>NW_008385282.1:0-222 GCF_000622305.1 Nannospalax galili
AGAAGAGGCTGTAGGATCCCCTGGAACTGAAATTAGGGACAGTTGTTAGCTGCCATGTGGGTGCTGGGATGTGAACTTGGGTCTTCTGCAAGAACAACCAGTGTTCTTACCCACCAAGCCATCACTTCATCCCCGAGAAATAGTTTTTAAATGTTCAATATATTTGCCTACCAGGGAATACAAATTAAAACTATTTTGAGATTTAATTTTACCTCGGTCAGA
>NW_008385283.1:0-222 GCF_000622305.1 Nannospalax galili
AGATTCCATTACTCCTAGCAGGGAGGAAGAGGTAAGTTGATCTGTGTGAGATTCAGGCCATCCTGGTCTACATAGCAAGTTCCAGGCTAGTCTGGTCTACATAGTAAATTCCAGGCCAGCTGGAGCTACAGGAGACCATGTCTCAAAACAAAACAAAACAAAACCAGAAAAATTTCCTAAACAAAAAAACAACTTTTGCTTGCTGAATCATCTTGCTGAGAA
>NW_008385284.1:0-222 GCF_000622305.1 Nannospalax galili
AATACCACCCCTTTTTGTCAATCACAGTGAGCGACCAAGTCAACAAGTATCAACAACACTACCTATGGTTACCTCTGGTACCCACTGAGGCTGTAGCTCAATCAGAGAGGGCATCTGCACTTACTTCAACATACTTCCCTGATCACCCTGCTTAGGTGTTGTTTTCCTAAACCCAGACATTGAGAAATGAGTTCTCTATGGAGATAGCAGTAATATTTTCAT
>NW_008385285.1:0-222 GCF_000622305.1 Nannospalax galili
AATATGCCAGGAGGCTGTTGCTAATGCACTGGCACCCCTATTAAAAAGGGGACTACATGTTTATCATTATATGAATGACCTCTTAGTCTGGCAAGATGAAGATTCCTCTCTAAAAGACCTAAAAGATGCTATAATAAACACCCAGTACCACCCATCATGGTTAAATAGAAAGACCCCTTTGATGGACTCTGGAAAGGGCCAGATCCATTGTTAACAACAGGG
>NW_008385286.1:0-222 GCF_000622305.1 Nannospalax galili
ATTTGACCAGCACCGGGAGACTGGGGCTTTATTTCTAGAGCATTATCTTCTATATTCACAACTGCCAATGTCCTGAAGCACTAAGATTACTCTGTCCTCCTACACAGGTATAAACTCCTTGCCCCTCATCTGGGTCCTTGCACATGCCCTGGGCACAGAAAACTCCTTTTAACAGAAGTGTGGAAAGGCATCAGGTGGGAGCAGAGCTGGGGTGGGCTCTGC
>NW_008385287.1:0-222 GCF_000622305.1 Nannospalax galili
TTAATATGAAATATGGTCAACAGAATTTTAAAGTCTTCTGTAATAAAATTTTCCCTAGAAGAAAGGCATTCTCTTCAAATTTTTGCAGCCCTGGTATGATCTGGAATATTTGGCCCTGAGCCAGTGTTGAGTTACTGAACCCAGTCAGTTCTGCAGCTGTGCCCAGCGTTAGCCATCCCCTGCTGATTAGCATATGCCAATACCACATTCTCACCTTTTGGG
>NW_008385288.1:0-222 GCF_000622305.1 Nannospalax galili
GGGCCCCTCACTCATGATTTGAAATTGTTCTATGGTGGGCTGGAGAGATGGCTCAGTGGTTAAGAGTACTGAGTACTCTTGCAGAGGACCTGGATTTGAATCCCAGCACCCAAGTGGTGACTCAACTGTCCATATTTCCAGATCTAGGGGATCTGATGCCCTCTTCTGACCTCTGTGGGCCCTGCACGACACGGGTGCTCTTACGTACATGCAGGCAATACA
>NW_008385289.1:0-222 GCF_000622305.1 Nannospalax galili
GATGGAGTCCTTGATGTCTAGCTTAGGGTCCTCAATTTTCAGCAATTGAGGCAGAGGCGTCAATGAGTGGAGCATCAGTAGGGTTTCTTTTATAGACAGTAGCTGGCTGCATGCTGAGGTGACCAACATCAAGCACCAAAGTTGGTCACAGTTTTTGATGAAGTAAAATATTTAGAAGTTCAGTGAGGACCTGATGTATTGAAGCCATTATAATTCTCATTC
>NW_008385290.1:0-223 GCF_000622305.1 Nannospalax galili
CTTTGGAACTTTGACTAGAAAGGCAGTTGACATGGCCATGTTCATGGTGTTACAACACAGCAACAGGAAAGTCATACATTGAGTAACCCATTTTGTAATTTACAATATTTTCAATGAACCCTGACATCATGGGTGTCCTCTGACAAAGTGAATTACTATTTGTAAATATAATGTAACATCAATATTAAATATTTGAACACAAAACAAGGTTTATGCACCTATG
>NW_008385291.1:0-222 GCF_000622305.1 Nannospalax galili
TTAGAGAGGGCAGGTGAAATGACAATTTCCACGTCAAACAGAGCAGGTGACATGACCTTGTGCATGTCAGAGGGCCAGGTGACATGACCATCTGCGCGTCCGAGGGGGGATGTGACACAACCATCTGAACATCAGAGCAGGCAGGTGTCAGGACCATCTGCATGTAAGAGCGAGCAGGTGACCCAATCATCTGCACGCCAGAGGGGGCAGGAAACACGAACA
>NW_008385292.1:0-222 GCF_000622305.1 Nannospalax galili
AACCACCTCCAGTTCCAGGGGATATAACGCCCTCTTCTGTCCTCTGTAGGTACCTACGTGTACTTGGTGCACATAAACACAGACATTCACAACACATACAAATCTTAAAAATCAAGCAAATGTTCCAGCTGGGCTGCCACAGGCAGTCCTTTTCCCAGCTTCTGTCCTGGTTGTTAGGGGATCACAGGGCTCTGCATGAACTTGCAGTCCTTGCCACACATT
>NW_008385293.1:0-222 GCF_000622305.1 Nannospalax galili
CAAAGGGCTCCAGGGTCCTTCTGCTACCCAGGGTCAGCCTGAGAGTCATCTCTGAGTGTAGAGATCACTGTGCCACTGCTCAAAGAGACCCATTGACATGGCCCCTCCTTCCTTGCAGAGACTCACCACAAACCCACCATCAGGGCTGAGCCAAGCTCTGTGATCGCCTCAGGCAGTCACGTGACCATCTGGTGTCAGGGGATTCTCAATGCCCAAGAATAT
>NW_008385294.1:0-222 GCF_000622305.1 Nannospalax galili
GATTTCACAATGGAACATTGTGAAGTCATATTGTAACATTGTGATGGCACGCTGGAGCATTGTGATGTCACATTAGGTGATTGTGAGGGGAAATTGAACACTGTGTTTGTATATTGAGCATAGTGACGACACAATTGACCATAAGAATTACACAATGGCACCTTGTGATGTCACAATGAGCATTGTGATTGCCAAATATAACATTGTGAAGTCATATTGTAA
>NW_008385295.1:0-222 GCF_000622305.1 Nannospalax galili
GGTAAAGGTACTTGCCACCAAACTTGACCACCTGATTCAATCTCCAGGACCCCCATGATGGAAGGAGAAAACTGATTCTTGCAAATTGACCTCAGATCTCCACATATGTCCATGGGACATACACAAGTAAATAAATAGAATTCAAAAAATTATAAAGAATTGGCTTGATATTAGAACCTTAAAAGGGAATAAGCATTGCTTAATATCCCCAGGAAAAGAATT
>NW_008385296.1:0-222 GCF_000622305.1 Nannospalax galili
ATTTCATCTCCTTTTGGATTACTTTTCCACATACATATATATTTATAAATAAACATATATATAGTGCATGGGATCCATTTAATGGTGTTCATGTACACCTGTGTTTAGTGCTGCCTGCTAGGAAAAAGTTTGAAGGGCTCAAACTAACTGTGGAGAAAAGGGTGATTGAACTCCCAATTTTTCTGACTGCATGTCTCAATTAAAAGTCTGCATCTTTGATGT
>NW_008385297.1:0-222 GCF_000622305.1 Nannospalax galili
GGAGGTGAATAAATTCTAATGGACAATTAAGCTCTTGAAATATAATAGCTACATGTTGTTCTCTAGTTGGAATTATAAGAATCTGAACATCCTTTTGAGAATTAACTGTATTCACTCTTATTTGATGAATGGCTTTATTTACCAGTGTTAAGGCTTGTTTAGCAACTGTAATTAAATGTCTAAGAGAGTTAGGATCTGAGTCCCCTTCTAATAGATGGAAAA
>NW_008385298.1:0-222 GCF_000622305.1 Nannospalax galili
TCTTCAAATGCCCTTCGTCTTCCATCAATCTGAAGAGATATCTTTTTTGCCCATCAATTTTACTTAATATGTTCACTTTTGGTAGGTTAAATGTAGTTTTACATTATTTCATGCTATTCTGCCTCTTGGCTTGTTAGTAATTATTGCAAATTTTCTGCCTTTGTGACTAGCTGATATTTTCCCAACTGGATTAAGTATTGACTTTTTACTTACTATTATGTG
>NW_008385299.1:0-222 GCF_000622305.1 Nannospalax galili
GGCAGTACCTTGAGTTCTCAGCCCCTATGCCAGAGGGAGGCTGGAACAGACACGCTCCTGAAATGAGTTTCTTGAAGACAACAGAAAGGTGGGTTTTCTTTCTTGATCCATTCTGCTAGCCTGTGTTTTTGAGAGTTGAGATCATTGATATTTAGTGTTAATATTGGAAGCTGTGTATTGGATACTGTCATTCCAAGTTCTTCGTGTTTGTGGCTCCATTTT
>NW_008385300.1:0-222 GCF_000622305.1 Nannospalax galili
CCAGGCTTCATTCATTCTTTTCCAAGGACATGCAGGGGGCGTGTCCTCCCCGCCTTCGCCCTCATCTAATCCCCGCCCTCCACCTCTCCCCGATTGACTCCTGGGAGGCGGAGTCGAGGGAAGAACCCTGTACAGCGAGGTGGGCGTGGCGCATGCGTGGGTTGGGCTCGGGGAGGAGGAGAGGAAGAGCTGCCGGAAGTAGGCGGTGGAGGTGGCTGCAGG
>NW_008385301.1:0-222 GCF_000622305.1 Nannospalax galili
AGATAGATAGATAGATAGATGATAGATAGATGATAGATAGAGAGATAGATAAAAAGATGACGGGTTGTGAAGGCACCAGAATGAAAGATGGCAGAATGAAGTGTGCCAGAGAAGCCATCGCACAAGAGGATGGGTGTAAGTGATGGACCATGTGAGAAACCTTATCACACAGGACAAATACTTTCCTGACCTTAGGTGTATGTACATTAATCTCAGGATTCT
>NW_008385302.1:0-222 GCF_000622305.1 Nannospalax galili
AATATGTCAAGTACTTAGGAATACATGCAGGCTATAACATATTGAACAGTGCAGGTATGGAAAATTTCCACTGGGCATGGTGGGGCATATGTGTTTAATCCCAGCATTTGGGAGGCAGAGGCAGCCGGATCTCTGAGTTCAGGGCCAGCCTGGTCTACATGGTGAGTTTCAAGCCAGCTGGGGCTACAGGGAAACCCTGTCTCAAAAAGGCCAAAAAAAAAA
>NW_008385303.1:0-222 GCF_000622305.1 Nannospalax galili
CAGCCAAGAGCAATGGCAACAACCAGTATTGTTTGAGAGTCAGTGGGACACTTCTGGTCAGCAACCCCAAAAGAGGGCTCCCAAACCTTGTACTGGGTGTTTTATTTGCTAGCCTGTGGTGTCTGGGAGGGGGTTATCCTCCTGTTATAGCTAACTCCATTTAAACTTTTCTCATATATATGTATATATATTAAGAAGTGTCCACAGTGGTGGATTTCTGCA
>NW_008385304.1:0-222 GCF_000622305.1 Nannospalax galili
CAACACATTTACATTTCTGTCCACCCACACCAAGCTCCTGGCCCAGAGCTTGCTGGTAGGCATCTATTTCTTTTCCTCTAATACACACTTGCTGAAACAAAGTTCATTTTTCTCATTAATAGATTTGTAAGAGTTTGCACACTATCTCAAAGACAAAGCAGATCATGAGAAATTTACTCACTTTTGTTAGTGATTATCTGTACTATAAGGAGTGGGAAAGCA
>NW_008385305.1:0-222 GCF_000622305.1 Nannospalax galili
GAGACACAGACACATAATTAAAATGAAACTTTTTTCTAAACAAGTGTGTAATAAGAAAGGGGAAGGAGAAGGAGAAGTGGGAGTTGGAAAGAACAAGAGATGTATTACAGTTTAAATAGAAACCATTTCCACAGGGTCATGTGTTGAAGGCTTTCTCCCCAGATCATGGTGGTATCTGGGGAAGTGCTGAAAACTGTAGGAGGCAGTGCAATCTGGAGGAAG
>NW_008385306.1:0-222 GCF_000622305.1 Nannospalax galili
GATGGGCTTTAGTGGCCAGATGGTTGTTAGGAAAATTTCAGTGCCCAGAAAATTTATGGGAGGGATAAGCTGAATCTTTGTAGGGGTAATTTTAAAACCAGAAGCCTCAAGGGAAGATATTAATTGATCCCCAAGGTCCGGTAAGGGTAGTGGGTGTTAGTTCCAAACAAGGATATTGTCCATGTAGTGGTAGACATGGAGTCCCCTTGCAATGTGGGGTTT
>NW_008385307.1:0-222 GCF_000622305.1 Nannospalax galili
AACCAGTTTCCTCTACTAGATCTCTTCCTTTTATAGACCGGCATGCTTTTCACCTTTTTTTCATGCTAGATCCACGTTGACCCTGTATGTCCTCCCGACTGACCTTTTCCCTAGGACACTGTTCCTGTTATTCTCCAGAAAACTTCCTCCAGCCAGAGATCAGAGGAGACATGGAGAGGATTCTGTGTGCCTTGCCAGACACCTGCTTTGCTGAAGACAGTG
>NW_008385308.1:0-222 GCF_000622305.1 Nannospalax galili
AGGCAAAATCTAGCAGGTCCCTCTACAACACACAACTCACTTTGGAGGAGGTGGTATATTGAAGGCCAGGACTTGTAGGGGCACCAGGTTCATGGACAAAGCCCTTGGAAGCAGCTGCAGAAAGACTCTCAACACCAGGTTTACCACACCCCACACCTACAACATCAGCAACAGTTGAGAGGGAAGGAGGCACCTAGGGATGCAGGAGACATTTCCCAAGCA
>NW_008385309.1:0-222 GCF_000622305.1 Nannospalax galili
TTATTATATTTATGGATTAGATTTTCATTGTTTCTTTTTGCTTTGTTTTAGGTTTCATAAAATGTTTCAGAACCTCACATGTCATTCACTCAAAGGCTTGATGTTATTTATATTGACCTAGTCTGAGCTCTCTTATGGTAAAGTTAGCAGATCATGTCTGGAATCCATCTGGATCTCATGTCACTTGATGCTTCTGACCTTTGCTTGAATCCCTGGAGTACA
>NW_008385310.1:0-222 GCF_000622305.1 Nannospalax galili
TGTGTTGACCCTCCTCTTTGTAGACTGGACACTGGTTCAAGTCCATTTGAAAGGATCTCTATGGCCTCCTTAATCAAGAGTACAGGTGACATAGCACAGTTACAGGACATTTTGAGAGCGGCTCATAGCACCCTAGAGCTTAGTCGATCTAGGAGGGCAAGGAGCAAAAGTTATCCTTTATGTCCCTCTGACCAAATTAGTATAGGCCTCAAAGTATGGCCG
>NW_008385311.1:0-222 GCF_000622305.1 Nannospalax galili
CCAAAAGAGAAGTAAATTGAAGTATTAGGTATTGAAAATACATGTACAAATTTTAAATATCTACTTTACTTATAAATGGAAAAAATACTGTCAATGGCTATAAACTGCACAGTTCCAATTTTATGACATTTTGAGGAAGGCAAAATTTCTGGAAATATTCATAGGACTTCATAGATTTCCAGAGTTACTGTGAAGGATGGATGATAGTAAAACAACAGATGA
>NW_008385312.1:0-222 GCF_000622305.1 Nannospalax galili
CAAGACAGTAAGGGCAAGAATTTATTTCTGCACACACTTTCAGATGTTCTAGTCCACAGCTGTCTACACTTTTACTATTGGTCTGTGCTGAGCCATGTCATCAAGGTGTTACCATCAAGGTGTTACCATCAAGGTATTACAGGCATGTGGTAGAATAAACAGCTCACCTCATGGCAGTAAGGAAGCAGAACGCACAGGAAATGGTCTTGTGTAAGGATTATC
>NW_008385313.1:0-222 GCF_000622305.1 Nannospalax galili
TGTTGCTGTAATGAAGATGGAAAAGTGCCTGTTTCACCACTGATACTAAAATGATTTTCAAGACTATAAGCAAATAACATGTGATATTGTTATAACTTACTAAAGATAAAGTGGTTTCATAGACAGCTGAGGGGAATTTGATGAACGACCTTAGGGGCTTTCCTAGGAGAGTTAGAGGCTCATGGTCACAGGCAGCCATGACGAGGCTAAGAGGTCAAAAAG
>NW_008385314.1:0-222 GCF_000622305.1 Nannospalax galili
AGACACCTGGGGAACCAATATTGCTTCCTGATCCTTTTCATCCAGACCAATATAGTGCCTTCTCTTGGGCCCAGGAGCACTGCTTTGGGGGACCTGGCCCTCCTCACCTCCATCTGCTTCCCTGGGCCAGCACCACCTGTCAGCCTCTTTCTGGGATGCGGGAGCTGACCTTTCCTCTTTCTGATCCTTTGATCCAGACCAACCCAGTTCCTCAGTGCAGTC
>NW_008385315.1:0-223 GCF_000622305.1 Nannospalax galili
ACTCTAAATCAACATGGCTTTATGGCGTTTTTCCTTCTCCCCTCATGCATGACACAGGTGCACCTGTCTACATGTAGGCAATACACTCATATTCATAAAATGTGCTAGACAGCTTTAGTTGCCAACTTGACACAACCAGATAGAGGGAATCTCATTTGAGGAATTTCCTTCATGTGGTCATGTCTGTCGGGCATTTTCTTGATTGTTAAGGGGAGGGCCCAGC
>NW_008385316.1:0-223 GCF_000622305.1 Nannospalax galili
TGCAAGAATGGCAGAAATATTATGGAAGCAACCAATCAAACTTTAAATGGATCTAAGGTCCATGTCATGAAATGGAGTCCATACCTGATACTGACAACAGGCTTAGAAACCTGAGGCTATACAGGTCACAGGACATAGAGAAGAACCTATTACTAGTCTTCTACTTAATACGTATCATATTAAACTAACTCCTGTGGGCCTATTGTTATGCACATTCATTAAT
>NW_008385317.1:0-223 GCF_000622305.1 Nannospalax galili
TTTTTATAAATACACCTTACTACCTCACCAGAGAATACTGATGGTACTTTGCATCAGTGATGGAAATTTGGCCCTTTGACTTCCTTAGGCCAATGGAAAGCATGCAAAAATTTTGCACTTTGAATATCTAAAACCATTAACATTTCCTTTGTCCCAAGGTCAGTTCTGTCTGTGTTGGAAACCTCTCTATCCATCTTTTGCAGAAGATGAGGTGGTGCAGTGG
>NW_008385318.1:0-222 GCF_000622305.1 Nannospalax galili
CATCTTAATCATTTTTATACCCCCTTCTCCATTGGCACCCTCCCATAGCCCGCCCAACTGGAATTCATACATTCTGTCATTTGTTAAGGCCTATCATGTCAAGTTAGTGTCCCTAGATGTCCTTTAGTACAAGTTCATCCACTGGGGTCTAGTCAGCCTGTGTAGGGTCCATCCAATTAAGAAGATCAATTTTTCCTCTACTTAAACAGTTTTAGTTATAGA
>NW_008385319.1:0-223 GCF_000622305.1 Nannospalax galili
TAATATGCATATACTTTACTGTTATCCATGGTTGTTGGCTCACAGCTGCCTATCCAAGGCAGGCCATAAGCACTAAAATACCCCTTCTCATGCTGGGTCACAGAAGCTCTAATTTTTCCTATCTTTCAGTGTTAACACTGGCCGTGAAGAAATTGTCTGACCCATCTGATTTAGTAAATCATAAGCTCTGTCTAGGAAAATGTCTTACCCCATGCCCAAGAAG
>NW_008385320.1:0-223 GCF_000622305.1 Nannospalax galili
ATATATATGAAATAAAGAAATATATGGCTTCTAGGCAAGAGTAGTGCTTCGGTTTGGTGCCCTGGGACATCACATCACATTAATAGGGTGAACCTTTCTGCTGTATTATGGGAGGGGACAACTGAAAGGGAAGCAGGACAGTAGAACATGGCAGTCTCCATCACAGGTGCTGTCTCGGATAAATCATGCAAGGACAGACTGTGTATGGACAGAGGATCTGCGA
>NW_008385321.1:0-223 GCF_000622305.1 Nannospalax galili
CCAGGGGATCTTGGAACTCTGTAGGCAGGGGAGGAGGGTTACTCCAGCCACCCTCTTTGTGACTGTTTGGCTATTCTATCCTATCCTAGTGAAGGGGGGGTATTTATTGGGCTTTCCTTGCGAATGCTCCTTTGGCTCACCCTGTAACTTGGGATGATGCACCTATTAACTGTGTTTGTTAATAATACTGCCCACTTTGATTATGTTATGTTTGTTAGTGCTG
>NW_008385322.1:0-223 GCF_000622305.1 Nannospalax galili
GTCTCTCACTGAGCCTAGAACTTACTGGCTGGCCAGTGACCCCCAGGGATCTGCTTCTCTCTGCCTCTCCAGCACTTGGATTACAGGCATGTACCACCATACCCAGCTTTTTACATGAGTGTTGGGGATCCAAACGTGGGTCTACATGTTTGTGCAGAAAATGTTTTACTATCTGAGCTCTCTTGCCAACTCTAGAACTGTCTTCTTTCATAAGAGCCTACTA
>NW_008385323.1:0-223 GCF_000622305.1 Nannospalax galili
CTCAGCATAGAAGGATGGAAAGCTCTACTGACTTCAGAAAAATGGTAAATATGCTGATTTGAGATTATTTTAGCATGTAAATTCACTCTTGCTTTGATGTTTGAATATTCTTTACCTCAGATTTCCCTAAAGCAAAGATGGCAGTAACTCTCAACCGAATGAGGCAAGACTTGGGAAGGCTTGCACATTCCTCAAAGATAGCATTCCTAATCCTTACAACCAG
>NW_008385324.1:0-222 GCF_000622305.1 Nannospalax galili
CCATGACAATGTTACAATATGACTTCACAATGTTCCATTGTGACATCTCAAGCATCATTGAGCCATCTCTACGCACAATTGTGTCATTACAATGATGCAGTGTGTCGTCATTATGCTCAATATGCAAGACGGTGCTCAATGTCTCCTCAAAGTCCCCCAATGTGACCTCAGAATGATCCATGGTGCCATTACAATGTTACAAGAAGACTTCATAATGTTCCA
>NW_008385325.1:0-223 GCF_000622305.1 Nannospalax galili
GATCCCTGTGAGTTTGAGGCCAGCCTGATCAACAAAGTAAGATTCATGCCAAATGGGGCTACTGAGAAACACTATCTCAAAAAGACAAAAAAAATGTGAGGGGGGTAGGGAGATTGGAGAGATGGCTCAGCAGATTAGTGCACTGGCCTCTCTTACAGAGGACCTGGTTCAGTTCCCAGCACTCACATGGCAGCTAACGTCAGTGTGTAACTCCAGTTTCAGG
>NW_008385326.1:0-223 GCF_000622305.1 Nannospalax galili
GTCATCAACATCCTTATAGAAGTTTTCATACTTTCCTTTGCCCCGCACACAACATACTTGGAGACCACGCATAGAGATGAAAATCAGCAATGATAAGGACCTGAATTCCTAATTTGACACTTGTAAGGAACATATACATGAATGCTACCATTCACAACTATCCATGCTGGACATTGTATGAATGAGAGATGGAACCTTTGTCGTACTGAGATTTGAGGGTTGT
>NW_008385327.1:0-223 GCF_000622305.1 Nannospalax galili
AAAAAAAAAAGGAGACGTTTTGACATTTAAAACAATTTGAAGGGCTAGAGATATGGGTCAGTGGTTCAGAGCAGTGACTACTCTTTCAGAGGACCTGCGTCTGGTTCCCGGCACCCACACGGTGGCTAACAATCACCCTTAGCTCCAGTTCCAGAAGATCTGACACCCTCCTCTGACCTCCACAGGCACTGCGTGACATGGGTACACTTACATACATGCAGGC
>NW_008385328.1:0-223 GCF_000622305.1 Nannospalax galili
TTCTAAGGTTTGGACCCCTATTAGCAGGAACTCAGAAAATTTGGGAAATTCTCTAAGGGGGGGTAGCGATTTGGGGGCTCTCAGTTGGTCTGCTGTGTTCTCAGCCCCTATGCTAGAGGGAGGCCAGAACCTGGCACTCTCTGGTGGTCTGCTGAGATCTCAGTGGCTACATTGATGGAGGTCAGAGCCCACCCTCTCAGGCTGTCTGCTAGGATCTCAGCCT
>NW_008385329.1:0-223 GCF_000622305.1 Nannospalax galili
ATTTCTTCAGGATAACCACTAAATTTTACAGGCAGAAAAATTTAAATCTTTATAATATTCTTTACAAAACTATGGCTAGAATGTGTACGCTACTAGTACTCTACTAGGGAAAATAAAGGAATCCAGTCCTGAAGGAAGCAGAGGAGATAGTAAAGGAAGAAAATACTTCTGAAACAGAACCTTGAAGATAATTCAAATGGTAAATCAACAGAAAAAGGGCATG
>NW_008385330.1:0-223 GCF_000622305.1 Nannospalax galili
AGATTTAATCCTTTATGTAAAAACACAAGCACATCTGCTCAGCATACAAGTTTTAGTTCATCTTTAATAAATGGTAAAATTATATGTATATCAAAGTATCATTTTAAAATAAAATTCTTTATTATTTGGTATCAGTAAATGT
This sequence comes from Nannospalax galili, assembly GCF_000622305.1. Taxonomy (NCBI): domain Eukaryota; kingdom Metazoa; phylum Chordata; class Mammalia; order Rodentia; family Spalacidae; genus Nannospalax; species Nannospalax galili. The sequence continues at coordinate 143 of NW_008385330.1, forward strand.
TTAAGAATAACTTTTATCTACATATATACCCAGGACCATTCTCAGGCAGTGGGATTGTGGGGGGAGGATGTTTAAGAAGCC
>NW_008385331.1:0-223 GCF_000622305.1 Nannospalax galili
TATTTACCAAGGAAAGGTCTCAAAAATACGGAACACACTTTATATGTCATCGTTGGACAGGGGCTGTGCTAATCTCTGTATCGTTCCGATTTTAGTGTATGTGCTGTTCAAGTGATCATAGCTGCTGTTCTTATAAGAAGAGAGACAGAGACAGACCAAGAGACAGAGACAGAGACAGACAGAGACAAACTGATGCTTCTACAAGCCAAACAATACCAAGGAC
>NW_008385332.1:0-223 GCF_000622305.1 Nannospalax galili
TAGCAGTTCCTACCTCATAGATTTATTACCGTGATGGACTGAAATAATAAGACCCAAATGTCCTGGGCACTCAAACTGTGCCCAACATTGTTCAGGGTATGCTCTGTGGACTGCCTTATGGGATTAACTCAGACACAGGGAAGTCTGTGCATAAACAGTCAAGAAAAAGCTAGGCACAGTGGGTATCAGCTGCACTGGGGCATGGATTTTGACTGAAAAAAAA
>NW_008385333.1:0-223 GCF_000622305.1 Nannospalax galili
GCTGTTTGATGATTGCAGTGTCTGCTCCATAGCATTTTACAGCCCTTCTTGTTGTGTTCTGGCTTGTACATTCTTTCTCTACCCATCCCCTTCCATGATGTCACCTAGCTCTTAGAGGGGTTGTTATAAATGACTCATTTATGGCTGAAAAACTCAACTAACATTTATTCTCAGCATCTTGAGCAGTCATGAGTCTGCATTCACACCATTCCTTACAAAAAAA
>NW_008385334.1:0-223 GCF_000622305.1 Nannospalax galili
ATAAAAACAGCATGACACTGGCAGACCTACAAATACATTGATCAATGACATTAAACTGAGGAGACAGATTTAAATCCACACATTTACATCCAGTTGACTTTTGAGAAGGTACTGAAAATACATACTGCGGAAAAAAATTCCATGCTGAAAAAATGGAGTTGGTAAAACTGCGTTAATTAATCTTTTGTTGGCTATATAACTGGCAAAAATTTTCTCAAATTAT
>NW_008385335.1:0-222 GCF_000622305.1 Nannospalax galili
TGGTTGTTCTTGCAGAAGACCCAGGTTTGAATCCCAGTACCCACATGGCAGGTAACAAATTGTCTGTAACTCCAGTTCCAGGGGATCTGACAGCCTCTTCAGTCTTCTGCGGGCATTGCACAACACGAGTATACTTACCTACAAGCACACACATAAAATATACAAATAAAATAAAAATAATACATAAAATATGAAAAAAATTCACCAAGGAAATTGAGACTT
>NW_008385336.1:0-223 GCF_000622305.1 Nannospalax galili
GACAGACACTGGCCTGCACAGCACCCCTACTCCATACAGGAAGGCCAGTCAGCCTGGAGCTACCACCTAGAACTGAACACTGCCACGAGCGCTCAGTGTCAGCCCATTAACCAATGTGTCCTACCTGTTCTTTACTCAACTGCAGAGAACACAGATGCTGTTTCAATATGAGTGAGGCTTGTACATCAGTACTGCATGACTTCCAAGGCAGAGACAGGTTATG
>NW_008385337.1:0-223 GCF_000622305.1 Nannospalax galili
TTTTTTTCTTTTTTACAGCACTTACAAAGCACGTGTGCTATCATTCTTATGTCTCTGATGCTTTTTCCCCCTTATTGTAAACACACAATGCCCTCCTCCAGTCTTGGCAAACATACTTGTATTCTATTATGTTTTTCATATTGCATAAGTGATCATAAGAGTAAAGGCAGTATATGTAACCGTAAAATGCTATGCTATGGAAATTAATTCTACATTGGTAATA
>NW_008385338.1:0-223 GCF_000622305.1 Nannospalax galili
TGTCTGCTTCATGATCACATTAGCCACACAATTGTGGTATAATTCATGTGATGGGACATTGAACATTGTCCTGTTAGGATGTATGCTTTTAGTATTCATAGCTATTAACAGACCTGGGGGTCAGTCACGAGTAGGGATCAAGCCCAAGGTTTTTCCTTTCCAACTGCCCTGGCAGACATGTGGCATGCAGGGCAGACATGACATCAAGAGGGCCTCAGTGAGC
>NW_008385339.1:0-223 GCF_000622305.1 Nannospalax galili
GAAACTTGGTTGAGTTCCTTCCAATGGAGTCCCTGAAGCCTCAACGGATAGACTGAGCCTGCTGTCGGTGAGTGGAGGCCGCACATGTGCTGCTTTCTCCTGCCTGCTCACCCACACTCCATTCTCCTCTCTGAAAGCAGGGGGGGGGGCGGGCACCAACAGAACAAAGCCCTGGGCTCCGTCCACGCAGGACTCCTGGCTTCTGAGGGCGACAAGGAATGAA
>NW_008385340.1:0-223 GCF_000622305.1 Nannospalax galili
GGTCACATTGGAGCATTTTGATGTCATATTTTAGCTTAGTGATGTCAGATTTGCAGATTGTGGTGGCACATGGGGCCATAGTGTTGGCACACTGGAGCATTTTTGATGACACTTTGGAGGCTTCTGATGTCACATTGGGGAATTGTAAGGGGACATTGAGCACCACCTGCATCATATTGAACATGGTGACGACACAATGGATCATAGTAATTACACGATTGCA
>NW_008385341.1:0-223 GCF_000622305.1 Nannospalax galili
GATGTAACAACGCTTGAATGACATCACAATACTCCAATGTGCCAACACTATCACCCCAGGTGCCAATATATTGCTCCAATGTGCTATCATGTTGTTCCATTGTGACATCACAATTATTCAGTGTGACATCACAATGCTCCAATGAGACAACACAATATTCCAATTTGCCATACAGAGTGTTACAATATGACTTCACAATGTTCAATGTTGACTTCACAATGCT
>NW_008385342.1:0-223 GCF_000622305.1 Nannospalax galili
TGGATGCCTGTTGCCATGCTTCCCCAGCCATTATGAACTCTTCCTCTGGAATCTTAAGTCCAAATAAACTCTTTCTTCCATAAGTTGCTTTTGGTGATATTTTATCACAGCAATAAAAAATAACTAATACAGATATTTTAATGTATATAAAGTTAGAGGAATGAGGACCGTGTGCACGCTTTTAAGGCAGAAGAGGGTTAGTGTATTCCTTTTGTCATGAATA
>NW_008385343.1:0-223 GCF_000622305.1 Nannospalax galili
AAATAAAATCTGTGGGTTTTCAATTGTAGCAGAGGTTCCTTCTTTTGAAGTGAGTGTCCGACCTCATGCAACTCTCATCTGTCTTCCATGCTGGCATTTTCTAACTCCTGAAACTGCACACTGCTCCTTCTTTCTACCTTAATGTTACAGAATCACAAGTCTGTTAATTATAAAACAACACATTGCTTATTGAAAACTTTTCTAGCTCTGTATTTTATTGGAT
>NW_008385344.1:0-223 GCF_000622305.1 Nannospalax galili
CACAAAAATCAGTAACTTTTTTAATGGTTAAATTTTTTCCAAGTCTAAAGAGGTATTTTCATTTATGCATTATTTCATTATTCTATAGTCGAAGGTCCCTGACACCATTGGAAGTTCCAAAATCTCATTCCTTCCACTAACAGAAACTGTTTTGATATGTGACTTATCTGACTGAACAGGAACACAAGTTCTCATTTCTAACAACTTCCTGAATATTTTATTA
>NW_008385345.1:0-222 GCF_000622305.1 Nannospalax galili
TATTAATTACTTAAGAATCTTATACAATGTATTTTGATCATATCCACACCCTTCCCCTCAAATCCTCCCAGATCTACCCACCCCTTCCCCACCCACTCAACTTTATGTCCTCATTCGTCAGTTTGTTCTTCATATGTGTGTGTGTGTGTGTGTGTGTGTGTGTGTATACACCCCCCCCACACACACACTTGGATGTAGGACCACCCACTGGACTGTGGTCAA
>NW_008385346.1:0-222 GCF_000622305.1 Nannospalax galili
TCTGCCTCTGCCTCCTGAGTGCTGGGATTAAAGGTGTGTGCCGCCATAACTTTTATTTTTAACTATTTACTTTGAGGGGGTATGTGCCAAGGTGAGCGTGTGGCGGTCACAGAACAATTTGCAGGAATCAGTTCTCCTTCTACCATGAGAGTATGGAACTGAACTTGGGTTGTCTAGTTTGGCAGCTATTGCCTTTATCTAATGAGCCATCTCACCAGTCCA
>NW_008385347.1:0-223 GCF_000622305.1 Nannospalax galili
CTTTTAAAGGCTGAAGTTCAGGATTAATTCACTGTGAGTTTTAAAAGTCTAATCTTGGGACTGTAGAGATGGTTCAGAGGGCAAGAATACCAGCTGCTCTTGCAGAGGACCTGGGTTCAGTTTCTAGCACCCACATGATGTTAACAATTGTACTGAACACCTGTTCCAGGGTTTCCCACTGTCTTCCGGCCTCCACAGACATTGCTGACATGGCTGCACGTAC
>NW_008385348.1:0-223 GCF_000622305.1 Nannospalax galili
AAAAATAAATGACTGTAAAATGTGAGACTTCTCAAAATAAGAAGTACAAATCGGAAATTATGTAACAAAGACTTAAATAAACCTTAACTTTTATTGAACGTTTACTAATAACCAGCACAGGATATAAAATTTCATATGCAGTTCTATTTTCATGCCTGTGAAATAGTACTAAATACATTATTTCCATTTATAGTGGAGAAAACAATTTGAAAATGTGAAATAA
>NW_008385349.1:0-223 GCF_000622305.1 Nannospalax galili
TTTAGCCAATCAGCCAGTTGTCTGAAAGGCAAAGAGACTGACTGGCAATGAGGCCAAGGAACTGGGTCCTTCATCTGAGATGCATATAACTAAAGAGAGGAATTTTTTCTCATGAACCATCATGCTAGTCAGTCGGATCCTGGCCTACCCACTTAAGGTTTTTCTCTGGCACCCATATGGGGTTTGAATTTCCTGTAGGGTAGACACAGACAAAGCCTCGACC
>NW_008385350.1:0-223 GCF_000622305.1 Nannospalax galili
ACCTAGCTTTGTTGTCACCAAACATTTCTACCTCAAAGGTATGTGGCATTATCTTAGAGTTACAAATGAGAAAACAAATTTTGGAAGTCAAGTGACTGAGGGTCCCCAAACTCATTAAAAAGTGAAGATTGGGGGCTAGAGAGATGGCTCAGTGGTTAAGAAGACTGGCTGCTCTTGCAAAGGACCTGGATTTGAATTCCAACACCCACATGGTGGCTAACAA
>NW_008385351.1:0-223 GCF_000622305.1 Nannospalax galili
CCCCACCGCCTTGGCTGGGGCTTCGTGGGGACATTGTTGTCCGGGGCCGCTGTGCGTTCATCGGTGGCTGCCGGCTCCTGTTCTGCAGGGTTTTTGCCTGGGCCCTTGGCCTTGTACAGCCTGGACATCTTTGTCTCTTGGTTTCTTTGTTCTTTGTTCTGCCCTGCCTGCTATTGCCTCACAGAATAGCTCTGGCTTTTGTTTGCTCCTCTCTGGAGGGCCC
>NW_008385352.1:0-223 GCF_000622305.1 Nannospalax galili
TGGACTTCCACATGATGATGCCTATATTCCTCAAACTGTAAGCTTAAATAAGCATGTCCTGCATTGCTTTTACTCTCATCAGGTTTTATCACAGCAATGAGAACTGTACATAAACCAAAATCCTTTGCACATTTGGGAATGTCTAGCCACAAACCCCTCTCACATGTCATACTTTGCTTCAGCTGTTTAGTTAACAAAAACCCACAGTTATCTGGGAAGAGAG
>NW_008385353.1:0-223 GCF_000622305.1 Nannospalax galili
GACACGGTGAAACCATTTGGTAATTATAAAACAGCGTGCCACTTGGGAAGAATAATTTTCCACTAAAGAGAGCAAGAACCAGTCTCAGAGACAAAGCTCTGCAGTGGCTGGCTGTGGGCAGGGAGGCGAGGTTGCACCCGAGTGCTCACTGCCCACAGTTGCTCTTGCACATCCTCAGCACAATTTCGGAATGGGCTCCCTTTTTGCCCCGCTCAGTTAAAAG
>NW_008385354.1:0-223 GCF_000622305.1 Nannospalax galili
AAGAACATTGCAAAAAATGGGACATAAAGTATATAAGAGCCTGACGGGTAAGACACTTGATGCTAGTTAATGCATTCTAGGTGGGATAGGGAAGCCACACCAATGAAATCACCACAGTATGGTAGTCAAACAGGATCTGCACATGATGACAATCCAGTTGACATACCAAGGAGGATAGGGGAAATTTCATAGGGCCCTTCCTCAAGATGAAGGGCTACAGGAA
>NW_008385355.1:0-223 GCF_000622305.1 Nannospalax galili
CTGGTGGGCTGCAAGCTGGCTGACTCATTCAACCTCTTTGTGCATCTCTTCATCACACCACGTTCACAGCAGCACGAAAGTGCAGTGACAGGAAGGAGTACTTATACCACTGCAACTTACACAGAAACAAATGGATTTCATTCAACCATTCCCAGTACAACACAGTTTGGACCACAGGGAGCTGCTCCGCCCACAACAGAGCAGCGATGATGCCCAGTCTGGA
>NW_008385356.1:0-223 GCF_000622305.1 Nannospalax galili
GATTGTGCTTACATTTTAAAAACCTCTGCAGAGACCTGTCATAGTCAGAGATTTTTTAGGTTTATAAGCCTAATTTGGAGGTTAGCCTCACAATAAAAATACCTGTGGATAAAGATAGCTCAATTTTTTGGTATATTTTTATTAAATTTTTGTGTATTTCATACACAACATCCTAATCATCTTTATACCCCTTCCCCGTCAGCACCCTTCCCTAGCTCTCCAA
>NW_008385357.1:0-223 GCF_000622305.1 Nannospalax galili
CCTCTCCACACGGGGCAGTGGATCGGGACGAGCCGGGATGGACAGCGGGATGCAGAGAAGGGGAAGGACGAGCGCCCCGGGGTCCCCGCCACTCCACCAGCCCAGCCTCTCCCCACCGCCCGCGGCTCACCTGCGGCACAGAGCCCGAGGGCCGCCCGGCTCCTCCGCCCCACCGCGCGCTCCATGGAGCGCAGCGAGGGTACCGCGAGGAGCGCGCGGAGAG
>NW_008385358.1:0-223 GCF_000622305.1 Nannospalax galili
TTTTTTAGTAAGAAGACTTTGTGTTACGTTTCAATCTCTTTATTTCTTATGGATCTTTTTAAGTTGTTGATCTTTTCTTGGTTTAATTTTGGTGGTTCAGTTGAAAGTGGAAATTCATCCATTTCTTTTAGATTTTCTAATGTAATGGAGTATAGGTTTTCAAACTATTCCCTGATAATGTTCTGGATCCTTTCAGTGTTGTGATGTTTCCCCTTTCATCTCT
>NW_008385359.1:0-223 GCF_000622305.1 Nannospalax galili
CAAAAAAATTTTCTTTAGAAACATTTTTGTTGCCAAAATTGGTACCATAGGGTAGTTTGACCTTCAACTGAATTCATATTTTCACTAAGTGTGGTGACTCATGCCTATAATCCCAGTACTTGGAGGCAGAGGCAGGCAGATTTCTGTGAGTTCAATGTCAGGCCAGTGTACCGTGTGAGTTTGAGGTCACCTGGGGATACAGGGAGACCCTGTCTCAAAAAAA
>NW_008385360.1:0-223 GCF_000622305.1 Nannospalax galili
CACATTGCAATTATGTCTTAAATGTAACTCCTGTCCCTGGGGGTCCCCCAAACTTCTTCTGGCCTCCACAGGCACTAACATTAGTGCACTTACATACATCAGGCATAACACTCAAACACATAAAAAATAAAAATAGATAGAGTTAAAAAGACAAAACCCCGTGGCTGGAACTGGGAAACAACTGGTATTATTTTGCTTCATCGAATTGATGGGACTGTCCGAT
>NW_008385361.1:0-223 GCF_000622305.1 Nannospalax galili
TACACTGTTAAACCTTGTGCTTAAGGCCTGATAACTGGGAAGTTAAAGCACGCCAATATCTTCTCTGATCATTGTGAAGCAGCTAATGTTTGGTCTGCACATTTCACATCCTGAAGTTCTTTCCTCATCAATTGGCAAGGTTGTCATTTCTACAGTCCTGATAAGGAGCTCTTCAACCTCTGTCTTCCTATTGTTAACAATGACTAGACCAACTCAAGAGACC
>NW_008385362.1:0-223 GCF_000622305.1 Nannospalax galili
CTCTTCCAAGGGGAAGAGCTAAGTTCAGGCGCTTGACCTTGAAGGTGGCTGTTTTTCTACCTTTGATGTTTAAAGTGGCTACTTTATGCAAAGCAACGTTACTTTGGCTATTACAATTTGGGGACTCCATTTGGGGCCATTTCATTATGTCCTCGCTTACTCACCTCTTTCGTCTGGTTCAGATACATTGTTTTCTCTTCCGTGTATGCTTGCTTTTTTTCTC
>NW_008385363.1:0-223 GCF_000622305.1 Nannospalax galili
GTTTCTCAGTGCCATTTGCTTGGAATGCTGTTTTCCAACCCTTCACCCTCACGTAGGGCCTGTCCTTGAAGGTGAGATGAGTTTCTTACAAACAAAAAAAAAGATGGATTTTGTTTCTTAATCCATTCAACTAACTTCTATCTTTTGACTGGGGAGTTCAGGCCATTAATTGTTAAAGTTATTATTGAAAGATTTGTGTTGGTTGCTATCATTTTAATTTGTT
>NW_008385364.1:0-223 GCF_000622305.1 Nannospalax galili
ACATTTTAAAAATGGTAAATACAGTTATGTTCTTATAAACTTTTCAATATGGCATTCTCAGTATGTAGTATAGTGACACACAGGGTAAGAGGTTTAAACAGAAATATAAAAAAAAAACTATTTAAGTGGACCTGATCTCTTTATTTTTTTAATATTTTATTATTTTTAATATCATTTAAATTTTTTTTTAATCTTTATAAATGTATTACCCACATGTGTGTAA
>NW_008385365.1:0-223 GCF_000622305.1 Nannospalax galili
TTTTTTTTTTCTGGAAAACAAATTGCAAATTTGTGGGCAGAAAATTTTCAATTGTAATTAAAAGTGATATTGAAGTGTATAATTGATATCAGCATACAACATTTGACTATTCACAATGATTCTGCTTTGAGTTTGGAAAATATCTACTTAGAAGTATTCAACTCCCAAAGCATTAAATAATCAGTCAAATGGTAGCTGCTTATCCAACTCTTAATTTTTTTTT
>NW_008385366.1:0-223 GCF_000622305.1 Nannospalax galili
GTCACTGCCACACCACTGTATTTGCCTGAATAGAAACTTCAGTTTCACATCTGAAATATTAATCCAAGTCAAATAAATACTGGGAAATACAAACTGTCAGAGACGGAGGCACTTTTATTGACTAATATGCTAATTGGTCTGTGGATTTAGTCAAAGGCATGACAATTTTTCAGATAGATGATGTAATTTCCATGTCTCTGTTGAGATAAAAATATTGTGAGCT
>NW_008385367.1:0-223 GCF_000622305.1 Nannospalax galili
GAGTGGAATATATGAGGTCCAGTGGAGGGGGCGCATGGATGGGGAAGGGGGTTTAAATTTGATTAAGAACTGTTGTATGAAATGTACAAAAGGTCAGTAAAATTTTTTAAAGTAGAAATTTGCAATAAAAAATACAAAACAAAAAAGTTCTGGTCATTACCATTCCAAACACGCAAAAGTACAAAGTTTAAGTCTACTTTGAGACTGAGAAAAAACTCTTAAT
>NW_008385368.1:0-223 GCF_000622305.1 Nannospalax galili
ACCATCAAGGTTAAACTAAGAAGAGGTCAACAGCTTAAACAGACTCAAGGAGATTGAAACAGTAACAAAATCCTCTTGCCTAGATTAATGCTTTAAATATCACATGTGTATGCATGAATTTTTTTGTCTTATTTTTAAAGGTTTGATTTTTTTTTCCTCTTCCATTACAAGTTTGGAATTGATAGTTAAAACTTCTTTAGCTTCAGGTTCTGAGTGGCAGTCC
>NW_008385369.1:0-223 GCF_000622305.1 Nannospalax galili
GCATGCACATGGTGCACTTTCATACAGGCAGAGCAAACATTCATACACATAAAACAAAAATAATTTTTTTTCTTTTTTTTGAGATGGGGTCTCCCTTTAACCACAACTGTCCTGAACTCACTATGTAGACAAGGCTGGACTTCAACTCACAGAGATCTGACTGCCTCTGCCTCCTGAGTGCTGGGGTCAAAGGCGTGCACCACCACACTTGGCCATATATATA
>NW_008385370.1:0-223 GCF_000622305.1 Nannospalax galili
AGCTGGCTTGGAACTTACTAAGTAAACCAGGCTGACCTTGAATTCAAAGAGCTCCACCTGCCTCTGCCTCATGAGTGCCGGGATTAAAGGCATATGCCACCACACTCAGCTGGGTCCCTGTTTTTTTTAGAGAAGGCCTACTTCGGCATTTTGATCATGGCTTTCACCTTTTAATTTTTTGAGCTGGCAGCGGTTTCTTATCTTAAAGCAGAAATGAGATGGA
>NW_008385371.1:0-223 GCF_000622305.1 Nannospalax galili
CTCAGAAGAGGTAACCCTGAAATCTTTTAAGGGTTAGATAAAAGCTCCCAAATATTTTTGACAGTTTTGGTCTTTGGAATGGAGTATGCTGCTAAGAGGCCCAAGGACATTGTGAGCTTTTGCCCAGAAACTGGTTGCTTTTCTTTGGGGTCTTTTTACCCTAATTGCCTAACCAATTCCTAACTCCTATTCTTATCACACCATCCTCTGAAGAGGTTACCCA
>NW_008385372.1:0-223 GCF_000622305.1 Nannospalax galili
AATTATCAGTCAACAATATTGAATCATAAATAACACAGATTTTGTAGTTATCAGTGACATAAAATATTTAAAATAACCAAATCAGGCTCTAGTGAGATGGCCCAGTGGTAAAGGACCCTTGCCACCAAGTCTGACCTGAGTTTGACCCCAGTACCCACACGGTGGAAAGAGAGAACTGACTTCTGCCCCTGCATTATGCTTAACACACACACACACACACACA
>NW_008385373.1:0-223 GCF_000622305.1 Nannospalax galili
GCAACTGTGGTTAGAATGTTCTGACATGGATTTGGAGACACTAGACTTGTATGTGATTTCTAGATCACAGAAGGAACATCTTTTTTCGGTAACTAAGATATAGTTACTCAAGCAAGTGACTTTTTTTTTCTTTTTTAAATACACCTCAGAGTTGTGAAATGCCTTATAGGAAATACTGCAATTCACAGATAATACAAGAATCACTTTAATGACATCCTTGGAA
>NW_008385374.1:0-223 GCF_000622305.1 Nannospalax galili
CAGAGGGCCACCGACACCGCCGCAGGTCCGGAGGGCCACCGACACCGCCGCTCGTTCCGGAGGGCTGCGGCTGCCGCCACCGCTGCCGCCCTAAGGTCTGGAGGGTGGCACATTCGGGAGGGCCGTCACCGCTGCCTCCACCACCGCACGTTCCGGAGGGCCGTCGTCGCCTGCCGCCACTGCCACCGCCGCAAGTTTTGGAGGACCGCCACCACCATCGCAC
>NW_008385375.1:0-223 GCF_000622305.1 Nannospalax galili
CATTTAATTCACTTAACTGTGTGTTTGAACATGTTAATTTCTTCCAAGCAAAATTCTTCAGAAATAGGAAATTTATTTCTTCAGGTACACCATAGAGCCCTTTATCTATCTGATCTCTGTCACTTTTCTGGAAGATCTGTGATGTGCACAGTGAGTCAAATACACCCCTGGAAATTGGGAGATGGATCTAAAACAAATTCAATCATCAATAAAACATGTTCTT
>NW_008385376.1:0-222 GCF_000622305.1 Nannospalax galili
TGCCATAAAGATGGTCGTGTCACCTGCCCCCTCTGAGGAGAAGTGGGTCGTATCACCTACCCCCTCTGACATGCAGATAGTCGTCTCGCCTGCCACCTCTGACGTGCAGATTCTCGTGTCTCCTAACGCCTCTAACGTGCACATGACCATATCCCCTGTCCCCTCTGACGAGCAGATGTTCGTGTCACCTGCTCCCTCTGCCGTAAAGATGGTCTTGTCACC
>NW_008385377.1:0-223 GCF_000622305.1 Nannospalax galili
CCCAGACCCCCAGACAGCCTACTCCAGAAAGAGGCAGTAACAGATTTAGTGCTCCCTGAACTCTCAGGAAACAGACAACCAAGACATGAAATTTGGGGATAACAGATCTGGGGCTTGGAAAGGTTGTGCAAATGTACATGGTTGCTTTCCACTTGGAACTGGTCAGAGCACACCAATGAAACAGACATGAAAGTTTTCTCTAGTGAGCCCAAGAAGGCTCGTC
>NW_008385378.1:0-223 GCF_000622305.1 Nannospalax galili
CCCTCCCATCTCTACCCACCATTCTCTCCTGAGTTTGGGCCCTGCCTCATTCCTTGTCTTGGGGCCCCAGACAACTGGGTAACCTGTACTGCTCCCTGATCCTTTTCATCCAGACCTATGGAGTGCCTTCTCTGGGTCTCAGGAGCTCTGAATCTGGGCCTGGCCCCACCCTTAACTACCTCTGCTTCCCTGCACGTGCACCACTTGCCAGCCTCTTTCTGGG
>NW_008385379.1:0-223 GCF_000622305.1 Nannospalax galili
TTTATTTTTGAAATACAGATGAATTTCTAGATCACAATATTAAGTTAAATAAGTTTTTTATTTTATCTGAAGATTATTTTGAAAGTAAAACTACCATCTTGACACTGTTTCTTTTTATTCATTACTGCTTAACATGTACATTACTGTTTCATTTTTAAATATATATAATAATCTCATATTTTTATATATTTGTATTTTTATTTTTTAATGTTTCATTTATTAT
>NW_008385380.1:0-223 GCF_000622305.1 Nannospalax galili
TCAAGGCCAGCCTGGTCTACATAGAGAGTTCTAGGCCAGCTGGGGCTACAAGGAGACCTTATCTCAAAAAAAATTAATTCTTTGACTTATAAAATATGGCAAAATCAATGCCACACAAGGTCCAGATCTTTTAGCTATGTGTCCAATATTTTTTGATGAAGTATTTTTAAATAAATAATTTATTGAGAATTTCATACATCATATAAGGTGTTTTGATCAAATC
>NW_008385381.1:0-223 GCF_000622305.1 Nannospalax galili
GGCCCAGCATTTGATCTGAGATCACCCTACGGCAGAGCCCTTCAGCAACTCTGTGGGGAAGGTGCTCTCTCCCACCTACCCCAGGTTGCCAAGACAGAAAATATCACCTCATGTGACAGATGTAAAAACTAGGTTTCAAGTGTTCCTACCATGCACAAGACTAAAGTAGGAGGAACAGCACAGGCCTGCCTGACACCCAGTTCAGCCCCACTGTTCCCCACTG
>NW_008385382.1:0-223 GCF_000622305.1 Nannospalax galili
AGGTCACACCATATTTTAACTAAAAAACTAACTCCAAAGTTTATGCTCTTAGGCACATGGTTTAGTTTACTCCCTGAGAAATCTATTTAAAAATATCTACTCTGTAGGTGATGAATACCCTTGTAAACTTAAAATTTTTTTTTAAATTTTGTGTATGAGTGTATTGCCTGCGTGTAAGTGCACTCATGTTGTGCAATGCCCACGAAGGTCAGAAGAGGGTTTT
>NW_008385383.1:0-223 GCF_000622305.1 Nannospalax galili
GATTATATTACTCAGACATTAGACTTAAGTTCTTATGTTATTTAGACAAGTCTTCAGTCACTGATGATTTTGTTCCTAATAAGACAATGCTACTCAGATGTGAGACACAAAATCTTGGTCTATAATACTGTAGTCCCCACCTACAGCTGAGGGAGACAACCCACTACTGTTATAACCTAAAAATTAAATGATGGCTAAATTTGTTTTCTTTCCCTATTTAGAA
>NW_008385384.1:0-223 GCF_000622305.1 Nannospalax galili
GTGCTGCCTGTTACCACAAAGGCTGACAAGCAGAGACAGAAATTGAGTGTTCAAGCTGTGCTTTATTCTGGAAGCCAATGATTGGAGAAGGCAGGGGGTTAGCATCTTAGAAAATTGCCTCCGTTTCATCTGCAGTCAGCAGACTTAGGAGGGCAATTAGTCATCCTGGAGCTTGGTCAGCTGGCCAGCCACATTTCTGAGACTTGTGATGTCTGTGCCCCCT
>NW_008385385.1:0-223 GCF_000622305.1 Nannospalax galili
TGCCTTGCTGCAATAAACGAGTGTGGCATGACTAGACTCCCCATTGTGTCCGATTGTTCCTGGTGCTGGGGGTGGCAGGGGATGGTGAATGGCGCACTTACTCATCCCCAATCATCCTTGCATGGGGATTGCTGGCTCGAACCCCCCACAACTGGTGCCCAGTGTGCTGCTTGAAGGTAGGTGAAAAGAAAAGGATTGGGGCCAATTGAGAGTCTGGGGTAAG
>NW_008385386.1:0-223 GCF_000622305.1 Nannospalax galili
GGCTGTGCCTTCTTCCCTAGGCCGGGTGGAGGTCACCCCTCCCCACTTGGTTCGAGTTGATGCCTAGAGATCAGGAGGGTATTTTCTTTGACTTCACACACACACACCCCTCCCCAACCAAGCCCTCCACTCTCACCCCCTCCCCCCCCTCTCCCCCTCTACGCCAACCCAGCGGTGCAGCCATCTCCAGGAGACCGGCCTGAAATCCTGGCTCGGAGCCACG
>NW_008385387.1:0-223 GCF_000622305.1 Nannospalax galili
AAGTGAGAGAGGCTTTGGCAAATCTAAATGATTCTGACCAGCACGTAAAACATGTCTGTAAAGTAACAGAACACACTGTAAGAGATAAAAAAGACCATACAGAAGAAATGGTCCACTTGGGTTACTTGAAAACAAATGTGGCAAGACTTATGTAAAGCCCAAATGCCCAGAGAAAAAACTGATAGAAAACCAAATTCAGTACGAAGGCGTTTCTGGAAGGTTT
>NW_008385388.1:0-222 GCF_000622305.1 Nannospalax galili
GATAATCTGTACATCAGAGGTGGCAGGTGACACGATTATGTGCACATCAGAGTGGGCAGGTGACACAACCATGAGCACATCAGAGGCGGCAGGTGACATTACCATCAGCACGTCAGATGGTCAGGTAACACTACCATATTTATGGCAGAGAGGGCAGGTGACACGACCATATGCACGTCAAAGAGAACAGGTGACATGACCATGTGCATGTCAGAGAGGGCA
>NW_008385389.1:0-222 GCF_000622305.1 Nannospalax galili
TGACATCACAATGCTCCATCGTGATATCACAATGTTACAATATGACTTCACAATGTTCATTTTCGATACTGCAATGCTCCAATGTGCCAAAACTATGGCCTCATGTTCCATTATTGGCTTCTATGTTCCATCAAAATATTACAATATGTCTTCACAATGTTTCATTTTTAAATCACAGTGCTCCAATGTGCCAACACTATGGCCCCATGTGCCATTATTTTG
>NW_008385390.1:0-223 GCF_000622305.1 Nannospalax galili
CCGTGTTCCTTTCCCAAAAATATTTGGCCAGCTTGGATTCCACGTCAGACTCGACCAGAATCTTGCATCTGTCCCACCTGGATTCCACATGGGACTAGGCCAAGACTCTGGGTTGGTCCCGCCTGGATTCCATGTCAGACTGGAGCATGACCTCTCAAGAGAAGTGGAGTTGGGGCATCCCCCATCCTCCTCCAGCTCTGGGATCAACAACATGTCCACCTGA
>NW_008385391.1:0-223 GCF_000622305.1 Nannospalax galili
AGGTCACAGTTCTGAAGATGCCAGTGGACTTCTATCCCATCAAATTCTACATGTCAGGCAGGATTATCCAGTGGAGGAATGGAGGTAGGGAGGATAGAGGGAAGAGCATGCCCATGCCTGCACCCCTGGAGGTTTTCACATACTCTTCTTGGCTCTCACAGAAAATGAGGCTGTGGGCTCCATGTCTCCTAGGCCTCATTAAAGCTTTAACATGTTGGACTCC
>NW_008385392.1:0-223 GCF_000622305.1 Nannospalax galili
TCCCATTCTTTGGAAGAGCAGCAAGCACTCTTAATTGCTGACCAATCTCTCTAGCTCCCTAAGTTTGCTTTTTAAGTGTTGTAAGCCTCCATATTCCCTTCATGAGAAAATATTAATTTGGAAGAAATACCTATACAACACTCCATCCCTTCCTTGAGATCTTATTTTTTTATTTTTTATTTTTCCTCACCATTTTTCTCACATGTTCTCTGAGTCCCTATTT
>NW_008385393.1:0-223 GCF_000622305.1 Nannospalax galili
TGTGTTAGGAAAGAAAAATATCAACTATGAAATCACCACATAGAATCCAAACAGGCCGAGGAAGAGCTGACAGCGACCACTGTCAGTTATTCATAGTTATGTTAGGGGAACATGGGTGATGGCACATGTGAGTTTGATCTCTGTGAGGCTGAGCCCAGCCTGGTCTAGAAAGCAAGATCCAGGCCAGCTCGGGATATAGAGAGACCTTGTCTCAGAAAGACAA
>NW_008385394.1:0-223 GCF_000622305.1 Nannospalax galili
TCTTGTATTTAAGCAGACATGCAGCTGCTGTGACGTCCCCATTATAAACAGCGTAGTGAAGAGCGGTGTTTTCACATCTGTCGGTAAGATTTGGATCGGCACCATAGCTCAGTAGCAGATCAAGGCATTTCATCCGTCGGCACTGCACAGCCTGTGGGTATGGCACCAGTAGACAGATGTTAATTCAAAGAATTCAAAAATCAATGCTCCACAGGCATCAACA
>NW_008385395.1:0-223 GCF_000622305.1 Nannospalax galili
CTGGACCTGGATGGCAAATCGCTCCAGAGGGACTACCCACACGGGGGGGCGGGGGGGGGGAATCAGGGAAAGGAAGGAGAATGCACTGTCTGCCTGTTCCGCTGGCCCTCCTCGCCAAGGACAATCAGACGAGACAGGGAATCTTGTCAAGCAGGAGTTCATTTATTGCAGATGTCACAGAGCTTATAAAGGCAAAAACCACAGTTTGGAAATCCCCTTGGAA
>NW_008385396.1:0-223 GCF_000622305.1 Nannospalax galili
CTTAACCTACTACAAATCTAATAGAGGATGAATATTCAGAGTATACAAAGAATTCAAAAAACAAAGAAGAAAATTATTGATACAATAAAAAGATAAGCTAAGCACCTGAGCAGAGAGTTCTCAAACGAAGGAATAAAAATGACTAAGAAACACCTTAGTGATCAACATCAACAGTAATTAGAGAAATTCAGATCAAAAAACATTGTAAGATTTCATCTTAACC
>NW_008385397.1:0-223 GCF_000622305.1 Nannospalax galili
GTAACTCAAAGGAGAAAGCTTATTGTAGCCCACAGTTCAAGGTGCAGTCTCCCATGATGCAGAAATCAAGAGAAGAGGAGCTCGAAGCAGCCGGTCATATCAAACACACAATCAGGAAACCGAAAGGGATGAATGCAAGCAGAAGTTCAGTTCCTGTTCTCCACTTATACAATCCAAGATGCTAGTTAGGTAATAGTCACACTAACAGAAAGTTGGTCTTCCT
>NW_008385398.1:0-223 GCF_000622305.1 Nannospalax galili
GCTATCCCTGAGAAGCCTCACTTAAAATAATAAGGGGAGATGTAGGGACCTAAGGCTTGAGACCCGAGGCTTGAGGCCTGAGACCTGAGACCTAAACATACAATAATCAAAACAGCTAAGAATAGGGAACCTTGGAAACTCCTAGATAATTTACAGTAAGAATCAAGAGTTAATGTAGGAAATAATAGATGAGTGATTATTCAAGGAAGGAAAGTTTCATGGT
>NW_008385399.1:0-223 GCF_000622305.1 Nannospalax galili
ATCAGCAGGAATCCTTTCATGTCTGGCTCAGATGTAGCTTTAAGGGATTAGGAGGATTTGGCCGCACCTCCCACTCCTTCACACAGGATTCCGTGTCCTCGAGAGGCAAGGCCTTCCGAATGTGGGTGTGGTGGACCCGGGGAGCGATGCCGTCAATCTTTAGCGCAGTGGAGGTGGTAAACAATACAACATAAGGTCCCTTCCATCTGGGTTCAAGAGTTTT
>NW_008385400.1:0-223 GCF_000622305.1 Nannospalax galili
TCTTGAAATCAAAATCTTCCTGCTCCAGTTTCTTTAATGCTCAGATTACAAGCACACCCTCCCATACCTGTTCTCTTTTTTGCTTCCAAATATAATATTGTCCTTAGTCAACCAAACTGCCACATTTCTGTAAATTGCAGACCAGAATTGTTTTTTTTTCCCCTCCTAGAGTTCTCATTGGAGATGTTTACCCTAAACAAGAATCTCTGTTTCAAAACAAACA
>NW_008385401.1:0-223 GCF_000622305.1 Nannospalax galili
GAACATTGTGAAGTCATATTGTAACCTTGTGATGGCACACTGGAGCAATATGTTCGCTCATGGGGCGATAGTTTTGGAACATTGGAGCATTGTGATATCACACTGGAGCATTTTGATTTCTAAATGGAACATTGAGAAGTCATAATGTCACATTGTTAACTCACATTGCAGGAATATATTGGTACATGTGGAGATAGTGTTGGCACATTGGAGAATTGTGGTT
>NW_008385402.1:0-223 GCF_000622305.1 Nannospalax galili
GAAGGCTTTGTGTCGTCCCTCTACAGAAGGCATCTTCAGTATGGCGATGAGGATGCACAGGTAGGAAATAAGAACAATGAGGACACAGCTGATGACAGTGAAACTGGAGAAAACCATGATCATAATACCATTGATATGAGTGTCAGAGCAGGACAATTTGAGCAGAGGTGGAGTGTCACAGTAGAAATGGTTGATCTTGTTAGAGCCACAGAAGGACAGTCTG
>NW_008385403.1:0-223 GCF_000622305.1 Nannospalax galili
GTGACACCAATAGCTGCACATCAGAGGGGGCACGTGACACGACCATGTGAACATTCGAGGAGACAGGTGATACGACCATGTGCATGTCAGAGAGAGTAGGTGACACGACCATCTGCTCTTCTGAGGGGGAAGGTGACACTACCATTTGCACGTCACAGGGGCAGGTGACACAACCATCTTCACATCAGAGGGGGCAGGTGGCAAGACCATCTGAATGTCAGAG
>NW_008385404.1:0-223 GCF_000622305.1 Nannospalax galili
GGTAGCCCATGTCTTAGAACGAGTTCCCTCAACAGAGTCTTTACCATTTCTTGTCCCCTCTTGATCTGAGTTGGGAATGCCTCAGCTGCCCTAAGTATGTGTAGATTCAGACTAGCAGATATTTGTGCCCACGGCATGGTTCGACTTCTGTAAAATCTACTTTTAGATCCTCAAAGGGCATTGTCCCAGTGACCTCTACCTCTAAGTTAGGTTTTACCCTCTG
>NW_008385405.1:0-223 GCF_000622305.1 Nannospalax galili
ATTCCTTGAGCTAGTTGTATGTATAATTTGTCAGTAGGTGGTTCAATTAATGTTTTTTTTTTTTTTAACTAGCTAGGCATTATTTGTCTCTCATATTGTTTAACCGTTCTACCATGGTTTTTAAGCCGTTGGAATTGTTTTGTTGAAGGGATGTGGAAGCATTTGGAGGTCTGGGCCAGAAAAGCAGTTGAATCCTGGAAGCAGAGATTAACGAGTCATTGTA
>NW_008385406.1:0-223 GCF_000622305.1 Nannospalax galili
TTACCCATTGAGTTAACTGACCATCCCTGAAATTTTTTATTCACTTTTTGTCTGTTTGTGTATTTTTGTTGTTTTTTGTCTTCTTGAGAAAGTGTCTCCCTGTAACCCCAGCTGACTCAGAACTTGCTATGTAGACCAGGCTGACCTCAAACTAACAGTGATCCACCTCCCCCAAATTCCTAAGTGCTGGGATTATAGGTGTGCAACACCAAGCCCAGCCTAA
>NW_008385407.1:0-223 GCF_000622305.1 Nannospalax galili
CAAAGAAAACAATACAAAGGATCAATGAATCTAAGAGCTGGTTCTTTGAAATGCTAAAGATAGACCCTTAGCCTCGTTAGCCAAAAGAAAGAAAGAGCAAATCCAAATGGATAAAATCAAGAGATAAATGGGCAAACATCACAATAGGCACCCAAAAGATCCAAAACATTAAAAGGGAATATTTTAAAAACCTATACGCTACTAAATCTGAAAGTCTAAAAGA
>NW_008385408.1:0-223 GCF_000622305.1 Nannospalax galili
ACATGCAGACAATACACTTATACACATAAAATAAAAATAATAAAATATTTTAAATAGAGGACATTACAGTCCTAAACATACATGCACCAAACTCTGGTGCACATAAAGTAAATGGTGCTACATACAAGGCAGCAGATTATCCTGAACACAGTAACAGGAGGCCACTTCAATGCCACTTTCACAAGTGGACAAATCATCCCGAAACAACAATAAACAGAGAAAT
>NW_008385409.1:0-223 GCF_000622305.1 Nannospalax galili
TATATATATATAAATTAAATGTATAATTTCATATATATGTATATATAAATATATATGATTTTTTATTTTAATGCAATAATTTCAAGCACTGGGTAAAATGTGATGCTTTTACAAATGTATATTATGCATAATCATCAAAGCAGACTGTTTATTTTATCAATAACATATGCATCTTCATTACATTGTGGTGAGTATATTCAAACTCCTGTCTCCTAGCTGTTTA
>NW_008385410.1:0-223 GCF_000622305.1 Nannospalax galili
TGTTTTAAAATGAAGACATCTCTTTCCTATCAAAAGTCTCAATTTGGTTGAATTTGGACTTTGCTCATTTTTAACTTAAGAGTTAATATTAATGAAAACAGCCTTTTGAGCAAGGTGAAGGGGCTAGAGTTGTATTCCTGGCATTGAAGAGACTCAGCCAACATCTCTAACTTGGATTGTGTAAGCGACCACATGTCAAGGGGAAAAACGACGCTGTTGGAAG
>NW_008385411.1:0-223 GCF_000622305.1 Nannospalax galili
TTTGTCTGGCTTCCACACGTGCACACACACGCATACATGCATGAGCATCTGTACACATGTGGGCACCTGTACACACACGAGAATATGAACTGATGTATACACAAAGAAAACGGGAATACATGACTTTTTCCTTTTTAATGACATATTTTGTTTTTATTTGTGTATATGTCCGTGTGCCTGTGCCTCAGGTGCTTTAAGAAGGTGCCAGATCCCCTAAAGCTAG
>NW_008385412.1:0-223 GCF_000622305.1 Nannospalax galili
TTTGTCTGGCTTCCACACGTGCACACACACGCATACATGCATGAGCATCTGCACACATGTGGGCACCTGCACACACACGAGAATATGAACTGATGTATACACAAAGAAAACGGGAATATATGACCTTTTCCTTTTTAATGACATATTTTGTTTTTATTTATGTATATGTCCATGTGCCTGTGCCTCAGGTGCTTTAAGAAGGTGCCAGATCCCCTAAAGCTAG
>NW_008385413.1:0-223 GCF_000622305.1 Nannospalax galili
AGGGCAGGTGACACGACCATCTACATGTCAGAGAGGGCTGGTGACACAACCCTCTCCATGTCAGAGAGGGCACGTGACACAACAATCTGCACCTCAGGGAGAGCAGGTGACACGAAAATCTGCACATCAGAGATGGTAGTTGAAATGACCATCTGCACGTCAGAGGGGGCACGTGACACAATCATCCGTACGGCAGAGAGGGCAGGTGACATCACCATCTGTT
>NW_008385414.1:0-222 GCF_000622305.1 Nannospalax galili
GAGATCTACCTGCCTCTGCCTCCTGAGTGCTGGGATTAAAGGTATGTGCCATCATGCCTGGTCCCCTTAAAATTGTATTTTAAATTTTAAAAAAGTTCCTCTTGCTCCTGCCTTCAGGCCTCTCTTGGGGTAAGTCTATCGTGCAGCCCTCCGTGCTTTGACTCCCCTGGCCTCATTCGCCCTTCCATCGCCCCCCGCTGTTCTCGGCTCCTGGTTTGGGCC
>NW_008385415.1:0-223 GCF_000622305.1 Nannospalax galili
CCAGGTCCGCGGGGGGCGTGCCAGTGGTAGGCCCGCAGTTGAAGTGTCAGTACCAGCCCCGCGGGGGACGTGGCAGGCCCGCCGGGGGCGTGGCCAGGCCTGCGCATGCGCAGCTGCACGCTCTGGCCCGCCCCTGCAGGCTTGATGCTCATGCTCTGAGCGTGCGCAACAGCAAGCTCTGGCCCGCCCCTTCAGTAGGCTTGCTGCCCATGCTCTGAGCACT
>NW_008385416.1:0-223 GCF_000622305.1 Nannospalax galili
CAATGCGTCATCACACTGTTACATTATGACTTCACAGTGCTCTAATGTGACGTCACAATCCTCCACTATGACACCAGAATGTGTCAGGGTTACTACACTATCACTTCATTTACCATCACGATGCTTTACAGTGCCATCACAATTTTATAATATGACTTCACAGTGTTCCATGGTAATATCACAGTGATCCTGTGTGACATCACAATGCTCAAATGTGATATCA
>NW_008385417.1:0-223 GCF_000622305.1 Nannospalax galili
TTCCCTGGTGAGAGTTGAGAGATGAATTAGTATTCTCTCTACCCCTTGTTCCACTATGTTATGTGAGCCTTAGGTGTAGAGATTCCATCGTTACGTCACCTAGGATTAGGCACCTTACAGGCACTTATTCTCTGTGTGGGACCAGTTGTGGAAATCTGTACTAGACTCTGTTGTAGAAAGATGCTTCTTTGATGAGTGGTGACTGGTATACTTGTCTGTAACC
>NW_008385418.1:0-223 GCF_000622305.1 Nannospalax galili
CAGCCTGGGCTCAGTGAGGAGCTAGGACAAAAGCCTGCATTAGGAATTCTTGTGTAGTCTTCATGTGTGCTTTACTTTCTTAGCAAGATGGGCTTCTGTGGTCTCCTCTGAGACAAAAGATAAAGAAAGGAGTTGTGATACCACCTATGATGATTAGTCCTGATAACCAACAGTAAGTGTACTGCACTCCACAATGGGGGCAAGGAGAGGGTGTCTGGAACAC
>NW_008385419.1:0-223 GCF_000622305.1 Nannospalax galili
TTGACCTCATTTCAGCCCATTAAGTTACTCCCAGTGAGTTGGTGTTGGTGATCTTGAGAAGGGAGAATGAGGAGGCTAATAAAACAGCTGACCTTCTAAAGTGTGGGATGTTGGGGCACTGGGGTGGCAGAGTCCTTCTGAGAGCGCTTACCTCCTTAATAGGTGAACATTGATCAGACAAGCATGTGATTCCAAAAAGGGCTGGAGTTTGAAGTCAGAGATT
>NW_008385420.1:0-222 GCF_000622305.1 Nannospalax galili
AACATGCACACACATACACACATCATACAAAAAGATTAATAAGTAATAACAACCTGACACAGAATCACTGTCACATGTATTTGGATAATTCAAAAGAAAGTAAAACCACACAGAAAAATCGTACTAGGACTCCTTAAAGTTCCCAGGTCTTTCAAGGGCAAGATTAAAGATATGTTGGGCTGGAGAGATGGCTCAGCAGTTAAGAACACTGACTGTTCTTGC
>NW_008385421.1:0-223 GCF_000622305.1 Nannospalax galili
TATCTTCACCTCACAGTCTTAAGGACAGTGATGGCAAAGGCTGTTTCCCATCAGTACTGGTGCTGAGTATTTGTAAACATGCCAGATCATCCAGTGATCACTAAAGACACAGGCAGAACTAACAGTGGCATGTGGGCCTCTGTGGCAGCACTACATTACCTATGCTGGTCTCGACTCTGGTTCAAGTGATCCTTTTGTCTCACCCTTCTGAGTGCTGAGGTTG
>NW_008385422.1:0-223 GCF_000622305.1 Nannospalax galili
TGTTACAATATGACTTCACAATGTTCCACTGTGACATCACAAGGTTCCAATATGACATCACAGTGCTCCAATGTGCCAAGACTCTCACCCCATGTGCCATTATATTTCTCCAATGTACCGTCACAATGTTATAATACGACTTCACAATGTTTCATTGTGCTATCTCAATGCACATTGTGCCATCACAATGCGCAACTGTGTCATTACCATGACCCATTGTTTC
>NW_008385423.1:0-223 GCF_000622305.1 Nannospalax galili
ACAAAAAATTTTTTTTAATTATTTTTATTTTATGTGTATGAGTGTATTGACGACATGTGTGTAAATGTGTAAGTGCCTATGGAGGTCAGAAGGTGTTGGACCCCCTGGAACTAGTTACAGATGGTTGTTAGCAGCCATTTGGGTCCTAGGAATCGAAACCAGGTTCTGGGCTACAGCAGTCAGTGCTCTAAACCACTGAGCCATCTTGCTAGTCCCTAGCTTA
>NW_008385424.1:0-223 GCF_000622305.1 Nannospalax galili
TCCCATTTTAAGGGGAAAAAAACCACAAGGCAGTTTAATCCCTGAAGTCCATTTGACCCATCCACAACTAAGGTCTAAGATAAAATTTTCAATATTTTTAAATAACCTCCATTCTTTCCTTAAATATCAAACTGATTGGTAATCACATATTCAAGTACGATCAAAGCTTAATAGCTCACTGAATGCAAAATTAGTGAGGTTAAAAAGTCAAACTAGGGCTGGG
>NW_008385425.1:0-223 GCF_000622305.1 Nannospalax galili
TTGAAGGAGCTGTGTCTTTGTTCTGGAAACTGTTATTGGGCATGTTAAAGCCATAATGATATGCTTCTTCTAAAAATATATAAAAAATAATTATTAAAAAAAGTAGGGCCGGACAGGGAGATGCTGTCTCAAAAAAGACAAAAAAAAAACAAAACAAAAAAAAAAATTGGGACTGGGCATGGTGGCGCACGCCTTTAGTCCCAGCACTCAGGAGGCAGAGGCA
>NW_008385426.1:0-223 GCF_000622305.1 Nannospalax galili
GCACATTGGAACAATATAATGGCACATGGGGAGATAGTGTTGGCACATTGGTGCATTGTAACATCACAATGGAACATTGTGAATGCATATTGTAACATTGTGATGGGACTATGGAGAATTGTGTGGTCAAACGTGTGGATTGTGAGGGGACATTGTGCATCTTGTTTCCATGTTGAGCATCACGACGACTCAATGGATCATGGTAATGACACAAATATGCATC
>NW_008385427.1:0-223 GCF_000622305.1 Nannospalax galili
TGCAGATTGTCGTTTCACCTGCCTCCTCTGACGTGCTGATGGTCGTATCACATGCCCTCTTTGACGTGTAGATGGTCGTGTCAGCTGCCGCCTCTGATGTGCACATGGTAGTGTTACCTGCACACTCTGTTGTGCAGATGATCATTTCACCTATCCACTCTGACATGCAGATGTTGGTGTCACATGCCCATACTGACGTGCAGATTGTCGTGTCACCTGCCCC
>NW_008385428.1:0-223 GCF_000622305.1 Nannospalax galili
TATGGTAAGGGTTAGAATTCGAATTAGGTTTGGGTCTAAATTTATGTTTAGTATTAGGACTAAGGTTGGGGTTAATGTGAGGGTTAGGGTTAGAGTGCGGGTTAGGACTAGCATAGGTTTCAGAGTTATGATTAAATTTACATTTAGGGCTAGGGTTCTGGATAGAGTTATTGTTTAGATTTGGGTCTAGGTTATATATTGAGGGTTAGGGTTCAGGTTACAG
>NW_008385429.1:0-223 GCF_000622305.1 Nannospalax galili
AATCCACAGATGAAGGTGCTCTATTAAAATGAGATGGCTTAGAACTTTGATTTCTTTCCATGTCAGTCATTAATTCCATCATTTGTACATAATGTAAGTGATGTACTCTAAAGTCAGTCATTATGACACGGCTGGTGGCTCCACATTTCCCATGACTGGGCTAGTGTTGGAGCCTAGTGCCTTTGTATGGTGTCGACTTCCACCCTGTACAGAAGGTCTGCTT
>NW_008385430.1:0-223 GCF_000622305.1 Nannospalax galili
GTGTGTCAAGTTGACACTAAAGCTATCCAGCACGGAATGCAAGAGTAAAGACACAAAAAGCATGCACCAAGGAGGTGAGAGATGTGGACACCAGAGAGTCTAAGTTAAAAATCACATACAAGACAGTCATCGGAAGGAGCAGAGACCTGAGAACTTGTGGTCATGTGCAAGGACAGAACTGAAGAAAACACTGTGAACTGAGATGACTGACATCAGCCAAGGT
>NW_008385431.1:0-223 GCF_000622305.1 Nannospalax galili
TGCAGGGCACCCACCGCCGAGGCCAGAGACACCTGTGGCCAGACCCTCCAGTGACTAGCCACGTGCGGAAGGGGAGTGCCATTCGGGGGAGTGTGCCCAGAGAGAGCATGCACTCCCCATATCTGGCGCCACAACGTGAGGCTTTGAACCTCGTGGGACCCTCTGAACAACGTGGAGCTTAGCCTCTGAACCCAGTGCCAGCTAGGAGCTGGTGCCACAGAAA
>NW_008385432.1:0-223 GCF_000622305.1 Nannospalax galili
GAAAATTAAAAAAGAAAACAAATAGAAAAAACAAGACTAAAAATAAATGAAAATTAAAAATATCCTAAGGTAAATGAGAATAGGAAGAAAATACACCAAAATGTATGGGATCCAGCAAAGGTGGTTCAAAATAAACGGTCATAGTGGTTAACACCTACATCAGAATAATGAATGATATCAAATAAAAGTCTGATTTTACATCTTGGGGAACTATAAAAGGAAG
>NW_008385433.1:0-223 GCF_000622305.1 Nannospalax galili
AGCCTTCTTGGTGGAGACTTTATACCCCAATTGGTCCAAGGTCAGGAGCAAGTCTCTGGTGGCCTGAAGACAAGTGCCTTCATCCTTAGTGGCAATCAGAAGGTCATCTACATACTGTAGGAGGCTTACCTCTGGGTGTGAGGCCAGATACACCTGGAAGTCCTGATGTAAAGCCTCGTCAAAGATTGTGGGGGAGTTCTTGAACCCCTGTGGCAGTCATGTC
>NW_008385434.1:0-223 GCF_000622305.1 Nannospalax galili
AGTGTGGAGATCAATTAGTACTTATTCAGAATGTAGGACCGTGGTCCCTCCAAAGGCCTGGTCACCCTCTGTAAAAGGGTATTCTGTCAGTTACTTGGGAGAGTTAGATTAGAAGACCTTATTGCTGAGGATATCACCTACTTTAGTTTCGGGTAAGGGGGAATCAAGCTGTGACCAAACTGGCTGGCTGGCTCTGATAATGCAGAAAGGTGATGTATACAGT
>NW_008385435.1:0-223 GCF_000622305.1 Nannospalax galili
AGAACCGTTAAGGCCTTTGTTCCTAGGAAACACTGGCTCATCCCCAGGGCCTCCAGGACCCAGCGGTGGGTGCAGAGGCTGCACAGACTGGTCTTCTCCGGATCCGAGGCCCCTAAGGGCTGACCCTGCCCTTAGGGTGGATCGCTATGTCATGTCCACCACCACTCTGGGTTGCCAGGTCCTCAGAGGCCCGGCCCAGGGGACCAGGAAGGAGGAGGCGTAG
>NW_008385436.1:0-223 GCF_000622305.1 Nannospalax galili
AGTAACAGAAGGAGAGCCCCAAGTTCCTTCTATGAAGCCAGTATCTCTCTAAAACCAAAACCAGGTAAAGATACAACCAAAAATGAAAACTATAGACCCATAACCTTAATTAACATAGATGCAAATATTCTCAACAAAATACAAACTGCATAGAAATGTACGTCAAAAATATCATTCACGCTCTGCTTCTGTGGTCTGCGTGGCCCCAAGCTCTTTCCTGGAC
>NW_008385437.1:0-223 GCF_000622305.1 Nannospalax galili
AGAGAGGGTGGGTTCCGACCTCCATCAGTGTAGTGGCTGTGATCTCAGCGCACAGACAGAGAGTGCCAGGTTCTGGCCTCCCTCTGGCATCGGGGCTGAGAACACTGTAGACCAACTGAGAGACCCAAAATTGCCTCCCCGCCTCAGGGAATTTCCCAAAATTTCTCTGAGCTCCTGCTAATAGGGGTCCAAACCTTAGAAGGAAGCCTGAGTGTACCTGACT
>NW_008385438.1:0-223 GCF_000622305.1 Nannospalax galili
TTCTGTGGGATGAATTCTTCAGAACCTTTAGCTTGTTTTTGATAGCAAATAAAAATTAATTTGATTTATTCTTCTCTATCAAATCTCAGAGTCTAATATTTAGGAGAATTGCATGTATTTATGCAAATGACATTACTTTTAAAGTGTGACTCTAATTAAATATCACTTGGGTGTAATAAGATGAATATGGCAATTAATAAAATTTTATCTCTCAAATACATGA
>NW_008385439.1:0-223 GCF_000622305.1 Nannospalax galili
CATGGGGCAATAGTGTTTGCACTTTTGTGCATTGTGACATCAAATTGGAGCGTTGTGATGTCACAATGGTCCACTGTGAAACATACTGTAACATTATGATAACATATGTCACATTGGAGCATTTTGATAAAACAATGGAACATTGTGAAATCATACTGTAACATTGTGATGTCACATTGGCACAATATAATGGAACATGGGTAGATAGTGTTGGCACACTGGA
>NW_008385440.1:0-223 GCF_000622305.1 Nannospalax galili
ATCTCCATAGGCTGGATTCATCCTGAGCTTGGATTACAGGGTACTGTGAAACCATCTCCAACAAACACCACCCGGAAGAGGCCTCGCTTGCACTGACAGATTGACTGTGATTCCCACGAGAGTGCGTGTACTTGACCTTTGGAGCACTTGATTTGGCTATCAGTGAGAAGATTGGGTCCAGGCTGTCTCCATGCTCCCTCTATGTGAGAAAAGTCACACCATA
>NW_008385441.1:0-223 GCF_000622305.1 Nannospalax galili
TCACACTGGAGCATTGGGATGTCACAGTCAGGACTTTGGTGACACATTGGACATTGTTTTGTCACATTGGGGGATTGTGAGGGGACATTGAGCACCTTATTCGCATATTCATCATCGTGACGACACAGTGGATCATAAGAATGACATGATGGTGCACTGTGATGGCAGAATAATGGCACAATGAAACATTGTGAATTCATATTGTAACATTGAGATGGCACAT
>NW_008385442.1:0-223 GCF_000622305.1 Nannospalax galili
CCTCCAAGATAGCCACACCTTCTGAAAACTCCCAAAACAGCGCCATCATCTCGGGAAAAAATGCCCAAACACTTGGAGCCTATGGGGGACATTTTCATTCAAGCAATCACATATGTATAAGGTTTTTTAAAAAAAATTCATAGCCATAATTCTTTTTCAATGAAGTCTTAAAAAGATTTTTAAAACAAAAAGGGGCAAAAGCATTACTGCTCTAGTTTAGCAG
>NW_008385443.1:0-223 GCF_000622305.1 Nannospalax galili
CTGAGCACTCAGCAGACCTCCTGAGAGTGTCTGGCTCTGGCCTCCATATGGAGGTGAGCTTCCCCAAATCATGCCCCTACCCATCCCCCTAACTGGGATTGAGTTCCTCTCCACAGTCCCATGGTAGACCTCTGCCCTGTGGTAAGGTAAGGCTGATACCTTAGCAGACAGTCTGAGTGTGACTCTCCTGGCCTCCATCTGGTTGTAGGGGCTGAAAACTCAG
>NW_008385444.1:0-223 GCF_000622305.1 Nannospalax galili
AAAATCAGAAATGAATTTTTTGTTTGTTTTGTTTCACCTTTTTTCTCCTGAGACAGACCCTGACTATGTAACCCAGTTTGGCAACCTTGTCTCACCCTCCCAACTTTCGTCACTACTATGTGTGTGCCACCATGTATGGATCAAAACAACACAGTTTTAGTCCAAACAAGATATTGGTTTTGACTTAAAACTGTTATAATGAAGAAGTTGTGAAGACAGTAGC
>NW_008385445.1:0-223 GCF_000622305.1 Nannospalax galili
AATATGACATCACAATATTCCATTGTGACATCGCAATTCCCCAATGTGACAACACAATGCTCCAATATTCCATCACAATGTTACAATATGACATCACGATGTTCCATTTTAACATCACAATGCCGCTTTGTGACATCACAATGCTCCAATGTGTCAACACTCTCACCCCATATACCATTATATAGCTCCAATGTGCCTCATAATGTTATCATAAGAATTCATA
>NW_008385446.1:0-222 GCF_000622305.1 Nannospalax galili
TATATTCTAGTATCTCCATACCATCAGCTATCTAAGGCTAAACTTGTATTTATCAATGTTTATAATCATATTTTATTAATGTATAGTTTCCCAACAGTCAACAATAATGAAGAACAGTTCAACAACTATATAGTTGCTATTCAACAACCTTTATAGGGAAGTTGACATTTGCTGTCATCTATCATCCATCTATCTATCTATCTATCTATCTATCTATCTATC
>NW_008385447.1:0-223 GCF_000622305.1 Nannospalax galili
ATCGAGCTACTTCTAAAAGTTCATTTGGAGTGAAGCTCTAAGGTGATTCTTAGTCACCACATGTCATCCATGGTGCAATTCTAAAAGCCACACTTGTGTAACACTGGAACTTGTATAAAGATAAATTATGAGGAGCTGGAACAATGGCTCAGTGGTTAGGCGCTCTGGCTGCTCTGGCAGTAGACCTGGGTTGGGTTCCCAGAACCATCTGTAACTCCAGTTC
>NW_008385448.1:0-223 GCF_000622305.1 Nannospalax galili
AACAGCACAGATGCTTCCATGTAGCTTCATGGACAGAATCGGGGGGGGGGAGGGAGGGAAGCATAAGTAAGAGTTTTTCTTTTAAAAGCTGAAGTTCAAGAGAGGTTCATTGTGAGTTTTAAAAGTCTATTCTTGAGGCTTGAGAGATGCCTCAGAGGTCAAGAATACCGGTTGCTCTTGCATAGGACTTTGTTTCAACTTGCAGTACCCACATGGTGCTAAC
>NW_008385449.1:0-223 GCF_000622305.1 Nannospalax galili
AAAAAAGTAAAGCAAGAAAAAAGGCATGAGAATAGGAGGGGACTTGCTGGGAAAACAAAGGGGTTCAGCAAGAGTGGGAGGGGATGAGAGAGTAAAGGGAGCTGAAAATTACCAAAATATATAATACATATATGAAATTGTCAAAAA
This sequence comes from Nannospalax galili, assembly GCF_000622305.1. Lineage (NCBI taxonomy): Eukaryota > Metazoa > Chordata > Mammalia > Rodentia > Spalacidae > Nannospalax > Nannospalax galili. The sequence goes on from NW_008385449.1 coordinate 148, forward strand.
GTTTATTAAAAAGTATGTAAGTGGACTGGAGAGATGGCTCAGCAGTTAATAGCACTGGTTGCTCTTGCAGAGGACC
>NW_008385450.1:0-223 GCF_000622305.1 Nannospalax galili
TTTTACTCATATTATTTCTTTTCTTTTTCTGTGGGTCTCATTCTATAGCCTGGAACTTACTATGTAGCCTAGTCTGGCCTTGAACTCACGGCAATCCACTTGCCTCAACTTCCAGAGTGTTAGGGTTAAAGACATAAGCCACCACACTTGCCTCATTTATTTTATCAAAATCTTCTTGTTATGAGGAGACAGCTGTGACACAGATCCTTCTGGGCTTTCTACA
>NW_008385451.1:0-223 GCF_000622305.1 Nannospalax galili
GGGAAGAAATCTGAAATAAAAATTAAAAAGGAAAGGTGCATGGAGCTAATACTCCCAATCCAAGACAAGATATGAGTGCTATTTAAAATAACCATTGCAGTCATCAGGAAGTAAGAGGCATAGCAGTGAGACTGGATCTGCAGTTAAGGAGAACATTGTGCTGCTAATTTGACACTCCCCACTGGTAAGCTGAGGAGGAAACAGAGCTCCAAAGGAGCCTGCA
>NW_008385452.1:0-223 GCF_000622305.1 Nannospalax galili
CATCTCTCCAGCCCCCATTGTTTTATTTCTGTGTGGGTTTTTTTTACACTATTTTTTTGGGGGGGTTGGAAAGAAATTGATTTTTTTTTAATTTCAGCACCTTTGGCTATTTTTTAATTAAATTAAAAAAAATTTTTTAAAGAAGCATTTCATTACATCTTTAACATACTCAAACAGTTTCCAGAGCAAAGATACATCTCATTCAAAAGTGGCTATAAAATTT
>NW_008385453.1:0-223 GCF_000622305.1 Nannospalax galili
CTACTGGGGATGGAATCTTAACTTCATACGTTAAGTGCTCTATCACTGGGCATAGTATAGTCCCTGTATATTTTTTGGTTTTTGGAAATAAGATTGTAGATGCCAACTTATCCAGGTTGGCCCTGAATTCACTCTGTGGTCTATAAACTTGAGCTCTTTCTGCCTCAGTCTCCTAAGTAGCTAGGATTATAGGCCTGCACCAATAGGCTGGAATTTGCCATCC
>NW_008385454.1:0-223 GCF_000622305.1 Nannospalax galili
TCAGGGAGCAGGTTTATTAAAACCTCCCTTCACTCTGGTATATCTCCTTCTCTCTTTTCCAGACTATCTTCTATCTCAGTAGGTGTGTTATCTTTTCCTTTCATTCTCTCCTTTCCTCCATCTTTCCTCACACATGTGTTTCTGTGTGTATGATGAGCCCATTGATAGACTGTAACAATATAGCATAGATATAATTTAAATGTGGAAAATAATTACATGTAAA
>NW_008385455.1:0-223 GCF_000622305.1 Nannospalax galili
CTGCAAGAGCAGTCAGTGCTCTTAACTGCTGAGCCGTCTCTCCAGCCCCGAAAGCACATATTTTTTAAGTTATAACAGTAAGCCTCCAAATGATATTATGAGAATTCATTTATGGACTAGAGACCTTCCAATAGTATATTTGTTTCCCTTTCCCTGCCATTAGTGCCATTATTATCATGTATTTTGCCTACATTATATAATATAAATCCCCTAAAATATCATT
>NW_008385456.1:0-223 GCF_000622305.1 Nannospalax galili
TGGAGATTAAACAATACACTCCTAAATGATGAATGGGTCAAAAGAGAAATTCTGAAAGAAAAATAATCCTGGAACTAAATGAAAAGGACAATACGACACAAGAAAACCTCTGGGACATGCTGAAAACTGTCCTTAGGAGGAAGTGTATAGCTATAAGTGCCTATATCAAAAGATCAGAAAGTACACAAATAAATGATTTAAAGTTGCAACTCAACACACTTGA
>NW_008385457.1:0-223 GCF_000622305.1 Nannospalax galili
TCTAAAAGAAGACATACAGATGGTTAATAGGTGTATCAAAAATTACTCAGAATAATTAATAACCATGGAAATGTATATTAAAGCATAATGAACTATCAATTAATATCTGTTAGAATGCCTATAATATAAAAGATATTAAGTTCTACAAAGGTTGTGGAGAAAAGAGAAAAATACATGTAGTAATTGCCACACTTTATCTCATTTTATTAATGAGGAAACTGAG
>NW_008385458.1:0-223 GCF_000622305.1 Nannospalax galili
ATGAATGAAAAGTGAGTCTGTAAGATCCCACACTCATAAATCACCCTGCAACGGATGACAGCATTCACATCTCTGCATTTGGCCTTGGAAACCTTCCTTAAAAAATGCTAATCCAGGAAACTGTTCATCATTTGTTTATTTTTCAAGTTTTAAATATTTTATTTTCTTACTCATACAGTATAATGATCAGTAGGTCTTGTCATAAGGAAAGCACTTGTAACAA
>NW_008385459.1:0-223 GCF_000622305.1 Nannospalax galili
TTCTGTATGCCCATAATACATAGATTTGGTTGTTTCCTGTTTTCCCACATTGCCTGAATATTCCATTCCTGTGTTTTTATGAATTTAACATAGTCTTTGTTTAAGGAGTCCATATCTTCAATTTTATCCTTCAATCTTGATACTCTCTTTTCCATGTCATTCATTTTGCTTGTGAGACTTCCTCCTGTTTTTTCCTAACTGGTTTATTGAGTTTTTCAGTCCT
>NW_008385460.1:0-223 GCF_000622305.1 Nannospalax galili
ATCATAATTTTCTGATTTGTAATCTCATGGAAGAACACTTGTTGCCAGAGTCACTTGCGCTATCAGGCTAACCATGTAACATATTTTTATGTACATTTATTATTATCGTAGGGGGGGGAGAGAGGGGAGTATCTTACACCCAGTGCTTAGCCCCACATGGATCAGCTCCTGCGACTTCTCTGCACCCCATATCACACTGCTCCTGCACCAGGCCCATAATCAC
>NW_008385461.1:0-223 GCF_000622305.1 Nannospalax galili
TGTTTGGTCCTGTTTCTTGGACTTTATGGTGGATTGTCCTATTCCAACTGACGAAAATACCTTGTCCATGGTGCACAACTATTCTCCTTAATATTTATCTTCATGCATGTATTCATCCAAGCCAAAGGCAGAAGGATGGGAGTAAAGTTCTCTAGTGTCTGAGCTACTCTCCTGAATTGCATCCCAGAAGCACAGAGTAAGAGGTACAGAAATATTGCTTCTC
>NW_008385462.1:0-223 GCF_000622305.1 Nannospalax galili
AGAGTCCACATTCAGCTGAGTCCCAGGCTGAAGGGGTGAAATTAACTGTGGTGGCAGAAATGACTATATCAGAAGCCACAGTTGCAGTTCTAGTAGAGGCTGTTGACTCACCAGCTTGGGAAAGGTAAGCCCAAATATCTTCTTTCTTCTTTTCTTCTCTCTCTCACTCAGCAGTCTTCTGCAAACTTTATTTGTAATTAGAAAGCTTACAACAGCAGCAAAG
>NW_008385463.1:0-223 GCF_000622305.1 Nannospalax galili
ACAGGACACTGACCATTAGGATGGGACATTTGAGCATTATTATGACACATTAGGGGAGATTCATGGCACACTGAACATTGTGATGACACACTGGGGAACAGTGATGGCACACTGAGCACTGTGATGTCACATTGGAGCCTTGTAATTGCACATTGGAGGAGAGTCCTGACAAATGGAGCATTGTGATGACACACAGGGACACTGTGATGGCACACTGAGCACT
>NW_008385464.1:0-223 GCF_000622305.1 Nannospalax galili
TCCCTGGAGCTGTAGTTAAAGGCAGTTGTAAGCTCTGTTAAAAAGGCAGTTCTAAGCTGTCCTAAGTGAGTGCAGGGATCCAAACCCAGGTCCTCTGGAAGAGCATAAAGTACTCTTAGCCACTGAGCCATCTCTCTAGCCCAATCATATGTTTTTACTTTTGTACTTGCTACAAAATCATCTTTTCTTTTATGTGTAATTATGAACAATTTATGAGCTCCTG
>NW_008385465.1:0-223 GCF_000622305.1 Nannospalax galili
TTGTTGGGTGGAAATCAGGCCACAGGGCTCATCCCTGGGGGTCCCCCGTCCTCTTGGGAGGGTCATATCCATCAGATGTCAAGGGGTGTTTTGGTCCATGCTGGGAGGCCTTTGGGGTGCCAGCCTTTCAAGCCTCGCCTTCTCCCTCACCTGGCTGTGGTCTGGCTGTTGGTTGCCGTGCTCGAAGGCATTCAGCGTTTGGAGGCTGGGGCTGGGGCTGGGG
>NW_008385466.1:0-223 GCF_000622305.1 Nannospalax galili
GGAGGGTCCTGGCATGGCAGTAGGAGCAGAAGCTGGCTGATCACATTTGTACAGCACACAGGAAGCAGGGATTGGGGACAGGAAGTGGAGTGAGGTTCTAGAACTTTAAAGCCCACCCCCAGTGACATACTTCCTCCAGCAAGACTCCACCTCCTCAAGGTTCATGACCTCCCCAGACAGCACTGCCAGCTGGGAACCAAGTATTCAGATCCCACGTTGGGAG
>NW_008385467.1:0-223 GCF_000622305.1 Nannospalax galili
TTTCTCCTAAAGTCTGGATCCCTCCAGGAAAGATGTTGTCCTCAGGAATTTCGGGACTGAACTGGCCTGGGAGCAGGGCCCAGGAATATGCTGGTCTCCAGGCAGCTGGTGGCCATGACACCCAGTGAAGCAGAGGGAGGTGAGGGTGAGACCAGGCCCAGAGGTCTCTTGAGGACCAGAGAAAGAACTGGGTTGGTCTGGATGCAAAAGATCAGGAAGCAGT
>NW_008385468.1:0-223 GCF_000622305.1 Nannospalax galili
ATGTGTATACAGGTCCCAGGTTAATACTGGGTGTCTTCATCTACTGCTCCCTACCTGATTTTTGAGACAGAACCTGGAGCTCACAGATTTAGCTAGATGGCTGAGCAGCCAACCCCTGGGTCCTCCCGTCTCTGCCTCTCCAGCACTGGATTACTCAGATCCTCGTGCTTATGCAGACGGCACTTCACTGACAGCCCTCTCTCCAGCTTCTTGGTTTGGGTTT
>NW_008385469.1:0-223 GCF_000622305.1 Nannospalax galili
AGATTGTCTGTGAATTGCCCAAGTCTAAGTGGCACATCTATGATGCAACCTTTACACCTAAGGCTTAAGGAACATAGAACAAGAGAGGAAGAGAACACTGATTCATCTTTCAATTTTCATCAATGACGCTCCCTCACGCAAGAGAGGGCCAGGCACACGGAATATCACAAAGGGCCAAAACATAGAGAATAAGAGTCTACAGAGTGTGGGTCCTTGGACAGGA
>NW_008385470.1:0-223 GCF_000622305.1 Nannospalax galili
TCAAAAAAAACCAAAAAAAAAAAATTTTTTTTTTTTTTTACTATAAAAAAAGGACTAGGGAATAGAGAGATGGCTCAGTGGTATAGCTGCTTTTTCAGGGGACCCAGGTTCTGTTCCAAGCACCCATATGGCAGCAAAAAACCACTTGTAACTCCAGTTCCACCTTCTTCTGGCCTCTGTGGGCATTGAATGTACAACATTCGTGCACATAAAACTAAAAAAT
>NW_008385471.1:0-223 GCF_000622305.1 Nannospalax galili
CTCTAGCACCATAGTTGGCTCTTTTAAAGGCAAAATATGAGAGAAATTCTCCGCATCTTATGAAGAGTCAAGAAAAATCTCTAAAATAACAAACAGTAGGGAAAAAAAAGATGGAACTATCCATGTAACAAAGCAAGAAAGCCAAAAAATATTTATTGTATGTCGGCATCAGCAGATCATTTTATGTTCTCAACACCCCTCCCAAACTTTAGAGTAACTTATA
>NW_008385472.1:0-223 GCF_000622305.1 Nannospalax galili
TATATATAAACTTTTAAAAATTCACAATAAGAAAAGTGTGTGTGTGTGTGTATATGTGTGTGTATGTTCTAAAAATAGAATTCTTTGGTCTGAAGAGATGGCTCAGTGGCTAGGAGAACTGTCTACTCTTATTGAAAACCTGGGATCAGTTCTCAGAATGCACCTGACAGCTAACAACCATCTATTACTCCTCTTCCAGGGGAGCTGAGATCCTGTTCTGACC
>NW_008385473.1:0-223 GCF_000622305.1 Nannospalax galili
TTGAAAAGAGACACACAAGAGAAATTTGGAATGATATGATGTGAAAGGACTTGAAGATAGAAGAAAGGGGCTCCAAGCCAGTGAATGTGGGAAGGTTCTAGAATGTGAAAATAGAAATAGACTGTTCCCTCTAGCCTCCAAACATCAGCATAGCTCTGAAAAACCTTGATTTTAGCCCAAGGAGAACTAAGTTGAACTTTTCATCTGAAGAACTATAAGAAAA
>NW_008385474.1:0-223 GCF_000622305.1 Nannospalax galili
ACTTTCTTGGGCCTGGTTTCCCTGATATCAACTTAATACATCCATCAATTGCCCCAATTCATTCCAGCCTATTTACATGGTTTACTCACTCCAATGAGTAAGTTATTTATCAGACTGTGCTGCGTGAATGGTGTTTATCTGTTCAAAGCACCGTTCCCATGTCTAACCAGACACAGAGTCATTGTCCAACCTCAAATGGAGATGTTAGATATACATTTGAGTT
>NW_008385475.1:0-223 GCF_000622305.1 Nannospalax galili
CACAAGTGCTTATTCACCATCAGACAGTGGTTATTGAGCAGAACTCTAGGTTATATTTAAGATGGAGGTCTAGTAATATAGGCTTCAATTCGGTCACTGAAATATTTTTTTTAAGTTTCTCAAGATATTTCCCAGATAAATAATAATTATCCATGTTCTTTGTATTTGAAATTAAACAATGGAAAATATATTGAAATCACTTGTAATACCATCTTTCAGAAAA
>NW_008385476.1:0-223 GCF_000622305.1 Nannospalax galili
ATCAACAGTTGTTTAATTGTACTTAAAGCCTGCTGAATGGGAGGGAACTCACATATGGTGCTATAAACACAGTCAAAGACACATGCCTGGAGAGATCATAGAGCCTAGAGAAAAACCTAGTCTGTCACATCCCTAGACAAATGTAATTCTTACTATATGCTAGATTTGGATGCTTGTATTTACAGCTTCTTTTTGTGGTAGATGGAGACTATTACAGAACTCC
>NW_008385477.1:0-223 GCF_000622305.1 Nannospalax galili
AGTTGATGGCTGGAGCCCGGTCCTGTGGTTTTACACAGAGAGAAGCTAGCCCCATAGTTACATAGAAAAATGCAGATAGGATTTTAGGAACATATGGGAAATGTAGATTCCAGTCTTTGGTGGGAAGTGACCTGGGTGCAGTGTCAGAGCTCTGTACAGAGATGCTGTATGCGGAGCTGTGAGCAGCTTCCTGCATCTTCCACCTGCTGGGACATGGGAGGGA
>NW_008385478.1:0-223 GCF_000622305.1 Nannospalax galili
AAATATAGATCCTATGGCTTCCTGACTGCTGTACAAAATGATGAAAGGTGCCTCATGGCATTCTCAGCTTAAGTATCCTTAGCCTCTCCCCAACATACAGCTGACATTGACTGATTGGGTGTGAGGGGTGACTCTCCCATCAACTGGACTCCTTGATGAGTGAGGGAAGGAGGTGTGACTATAGCTTGTCAGCATAGTGATCACTTCCAGTTAACACTCCACC
>NW_008385479.1:0-223 GCF_000622305.1 Nannospalax galili
TGTTTCACCTCTACTAATTAACATAGAGCAAATTTTATGCTTCTTCCTCAAATATAACTAATTTTTTATTTTGTTGATTTTTTGGTGTGTATTTCATACAAAACATCCCAAAAAATCTTATTCTTCTACATACCCACATCCCAAATGGCACCCCCCATAGTCCCCCACACACACCAGAGCCCATATACTCTGTAATTCCTGTTACTGTCCACTGTGTTGTCAG
>NW_008385480.1:0-223 GCF_000622305.1 Nannospalax galili
AAATATATTTTCTATGCACTCACCAATTTCAGTATACATAAAATATGTTTTGACTAACTTGAAGTTCCCACAGCTTATTTAAGTTTGGTTTTCTTGAAATGAGTTTCAAGGACATGTTTGGAATTTTACTTTAAAATTTTTATTCTTTGAGACTTTCATACATGGATATTGTATTCACATCATTTCCACCCCTCCTCCTCCCACGCCCTCATTCCTCTCAAAT
>NW_008385481.1:0-223 GCF_000622305.1 Nannospalax galili
TCTAAATTTAAAATACCTAGAGAAGTTAAAGTCCGCGGTCACCAATTATGGTCCCACTGCTCCCTTTACTCTAACACTCTTGGAGAGTTATACCAGTAAGTGGCTTACCCCAAACGAGTGGAATAGGATGGTACGGGGCGCGCTCATGGGTTCAATGGAGAACTGAGTATACAGAAAATTGCAGGGAATTGGCCCGCCGTAATGAGAAAAAATTATCTTCAAA
>NW_008385482.1:0-223 GCF_000622305.1 Nannospalax galili
AAATATATTTTCTATGCACTCACCAATTTCAGTATACATAAAATATGTTTTCACTAACTTGAAGTTCCTACAGCTTATTTAAGTTTGGTTTTCTTGAAACTCGTTTTAAGGACATGTTTGGAATTTTGCTTTAAAATTTTTATTTTTTGACACTTTCATATGTGGATATTGCATTCACATCATTTCCACCCCTCCTCCTCCCACGCCCTCATTCCTCTCAAAT
>NW_008385483.1:0-223 GCF_000622305.1 Nannospalax galili
TCAGAGGTGGCAGGTGACAAGACCATCTTTAGGGCACAGGGGGAAAATGACACGACTATCTGCACGTCAGAGGTTTAGGTGACATGACCATCTGCACGTCGAAGGTGACAGGTGGCATGACCATCTGCACATCAGAGGGGGCAGGTGGCATGACCATGTGCACCTCAGAGTTGGCACCTGACATGACCATCTGCAAGTCAGAGGTGGCCGGTGACACGACCAT
>NW_008385484.1:0-223 GCF_000622305.1 Nannospalax galili
AGATACAGAAGGGAAACATACTTTGCTTAATCTACCGAACTGCCATTGATGAAAAGTACCTTCTACATACAACTGAATAGGAATGTAGAAGTACATTTCAAGAAGTGATGTGTTTTCTACAGAAAAGCACACACTTAGATACAGAAGGGAAACATACTTTGCTTAATCTACTGAACTGCCATTGATGGAAAGTACCTTCTACATACAACTGAATAGGAATGTG
>NW_008385485.1:0-223 GCF_000622305.1 Nannospalax galili
ATTATACTAGTTGAGGTGGGAAGACCTGCCCACTGTGGGTGGCACCATTCCTTGGGTTGGGATCCTGGACAGTATACACAAGCTGAGCACAAGCTTTCATCTCCGCTTTCTGACTATGATGCTGGGTGGCCGGTTGCCTCACAATCTTGCTCCTGCAACTTCCCCACCATGATGGGCTGAACTTTGAACTGTGAGCCAGAATAAACCCTTCTTTCCTTAAGCT
>NW_008385486.1:0-223 GCF_000622305.1 Nannospalax galili
TCCAGAAAGATAACTGTGTTGATCTCTATGCAACATATGCATACGTGCTCCAACTAACACACATAAATGCACACACAATATCACATGTACACATAATCCAAAAAGAAGAAACAGAAAAAACGACTGAAGCAAAAATAGCTTTAAATGGGTATTTTTTTAAAGATGACAAAGGGAGAAAAGGATAAAAAACTTTAAAGATAAGGCATTGGAACAGCTCTCTGAG
>NW_008385487.1:0-223 GCF_000622305.1 Nannospalax galili
ATAATTTCCCTTGGGTCTCTGTTAACACTGAATGTTGAGCACCTGTGTCTAAATGGAAACTCAATGGGTGTCCCCTCCACTCTGAGAGTTACCATGGGCTCAGGGAGGGGATCCGCACCCCGTCCTCCCTATTCGCTCCATTTCCCAAGCTCCAGGACTTGTATTCTTTCACGGACCTGCTCCTGTCCAGCCAGTCTTTCTGGACATTCCTTTCTCCAATGGC
>NW_008385488.1:0-223 GCF_000622305.1 Nannospalax galili
CACTTAGGGTCAGTTTTAACAAATGTGAAAATTATTTTTAATTACACTAAAGTACACTAAAATCCTGGCCTCTATCTTGTATTTCTTTTGTTCATTGTAAGTAAGTGTTTAGAAAGCACACGTTGTTTTCCTATGAAGGTAAATGTTTACCTGTGTATATATATCACATTACTGCATAATATGATCCTGAACTTCAAACGACCCTGAATTATCAATTATCCTG
>NW_008385489.1:0-223 GCF_000622305.1 Nannospalax galili
CATGCAGATGGTCGTGTCACCTGCCCCCACTGATATGCTGATGGTTGTGTCAGCAGCAACCTCTGAGGTGCAAATGGTCGTGTCACCTGACCCCTCTGACTTGCAGATGGATGTGTCATCAGCCCTCTCTTACATCCAGATTTTCGTGTCACCTGTCCTCTCTTCAGCACAGATGGTCGTGTCACCTGCCCCCTCTAACGTGCAGATGGAGGTGACACCCGCC
>NW_008385490.1:0-223 GCF_000622305.1 Nannospalax galili
AAAAAAATCCAAACAGTAAAATATATCTACTTAACAATCAAGTGCATTTTTTCTTTTGCAAAATATGGTGCAAGTTTTGAGATGGAAAACTGAGAGTTTTTAAAATGTCCTTTAATGTTATAGGTCATAAGCAAAGCATTCCTTAACAAAAGGACATATATCTTCTTAGTTGCTCTTAGACACGATTCTTTTATAACTGTGTGTAAAACTTCATCAATAATTC
>NW_008385491.1:0-223 GCF_000622305.1 Nannospalax galili
CAATGTTACAATATGAATTCATAATGGTCAGTTGTGACATCACAATTCTCCCATGTGCCAACATTATCAACACTTGTGCAGTTATATTGGTTCTATGTACCATCACAGTGTTAGAATACGAATTCACAATGTTCCAATGTGACATCACAGTGCTCCAAAGTGACATAACAAGGCTCCAATGTAACAACACTATCGCCCCATGTGCCTTTATATTGCTCCAATG
>NW_008385492.1:0-223 GCF_000622305.1 Nannospalax galili
ACACACACACACACACACAAAATCTTAATTTATCTAAGTATATGCTAAGATGTCCGCACATGGATGCATGACTGTAATTAAGTGAGGTAACTTGGTAACTTGCTTGGTAAGGTAGATATGCCTAGTTGGCCTAGTTGGTCATGCTGTTTGGGGAGGGTCATGGAAACCTGAGGAGGGGTGGCCAAGCTGGAGGAAGGACATATCACCGGGGGTGGGCTTTGAG
>NW_008385493.1:0-223 GCF_000622305.1 Nannospalax galili
TCCATGTCTTCTGAAACTCAGCTACCAGTGATACACATATCCATGTGTTTATCTGACTTCTGTATAGTCTAGCTATTATCCTCCAAGGATTAAGCATTTTTTATGACTTCTTTTTCAAACAAGAGAAACCTGAAGGTCAATCCATTATTAGTTTGCATGCATTCAATGTAAATGACAAATTTAGGAGTTTGTTTCTCTGTAACTAGACACATTTTTCAGGAGA
>NW_008385494.1:0-223 GCF_000622305.1 Nannospalax galili
GTGGCACCAAGATGGCACCACAAACCCCTCCTTCTAGGAATGTGTGGTGGCAGCAGGCATGGGGAATGGGCAGCAGTCGGGAGTGCTCAAGAACAGAATGTCCTGGCACTTACAAACCTGGGGAGAAACCGCTGGCCCCTGAGGCGTGGGCGAAAGCTAGTGGTGACTATGGGAATACCACAGGAGTGATCTGGTATGGCGGGCTCTGAGCCAGGGTGCAGAG
>NW_008385495.1:0-223 GCF_000622305.1 Nannospalax galili
AAAACTCAATATGTCAGCAGTGGTGCCAACACCTCTCCTGACTGTTGTATCTGAGGAGTATCTGCCCCTAGCAGCTGATACAGAGCCACATCCTGATGTGGCTGCACATGCTCCAATTCATGGGCAGGTAATTCTACCTGCTGTTGCCAAACCAGAAGAACCAGACCATGTTTCTTCTCTGCCTGGGGTTGACATATTGTCAGAAAATTTTAGAGCCACTTGT
>NW_008385496.1:0-223 GCF_000622305.1 Nannospalax galili
ATTGGGTTTTGATCTTACATGAATTTTCACATAAAAGAAGGTAAGTGTGACATCTGAAGGCTTTACCACAGTTTGCACTCACAGGTTTACAAAACTGAATTCTTTCATGTAAAGGTGACTCTGAAGTCTAAAGGCTTTTCCATACTGTTCCAATTTAAAGGGTTCTGTCTAGTATGAACTTAGGTCTTTGAACATCACTGTGACATCTGAAGTCTTTACCACA
>NW_008385497.1:0-223 GCF_000622305.1 Nannospalax galili
TTGCTGCTCTTGCAGAGGACCCAGGTTTGCTTCTCAGCAGTTAGATCAGGTGCCTCACAACCACCTGTAACTCCAATTCCAGGGTATCCAATGCGATCTTCTGGTTTGCAAGGGCACCTGCATGTACGTGATGCACAAACATACTTTCAGGCACACAATCATACACAGAATGTTTTTTAATAAGTATTTTTTAAAATGGAAGGAAGGAGGGAGGAGGAAGTGG
>NW_008385498.1:0-223 GCF_000622305.1 Nannospalax galili
GTGACGGACTATAACCTGGAACTGTAAACTAAAATAAATATATCTCCCTATATCTTGCTTTTGTCAGGGTGTTTTATCACAGCAACGGAAACGTGATTAGAACAGAAACCAAGAGATTCATTGGAAGAAGGGGATTGATAACCAAACAAACTGTGTCAGTGTGAGTGGAGCGTGGATGAGAACGGATGTGGAATACCACGCTTCCGCAGGATAACTGAGACTT
>NW_008385499.1:0-223 GCF_000622305.1 Nannospalax galili
TCACAGCACTGGCAGGCTCTCTCCCCCACATAGCCATGCTTCTGCTGATAGTGAATGACGTGTCCTGTGGTGCATCGCAGGGGAAAGAGGCTGCCAACTCATGGGCTCTGAGATACTGAGAGAGATGCACCAGGTGGATGAAAGCTTTGCCACACTCAAGACATTCGTAGACCTCGGCCTGACCCTTGTCACCCACCCAGGGGCTTTTACAAGCTGGGGGAAG
>NW_008385500.1:0-223 GCF_000622305.1 Nannospalax galili
ATATATATATTACCCAGGCGTGGTGGCATATACTTTTAATCCCAACACTCAGGAGGCAGAGGCGAGTGGGTCTCTGTGAGACTGGGGCCAGCCTGATATATATGATGTATGTGACTCCCACCCACAGCCATACAGGAAGCTGCTTCCCATGTTGCCCAGGGAGTTCTGCTGAGTGTGTCTGTGGTTTTCCATCCATTCTCCTTGTGATGGGCACTGGGATTCA
>NW_008385501.1:0-223 GCF_000622305.1 Nannospalax galili
AATCAAGAAGATGCCCCCTAGATGTGGCCACAGGATAGTCCAACAGAATGAATTCACTCAAAATGGAAGAATCTCACTTGAGGTTCCCTCTACACAGGTGTGTCGGGTTGACAACTATGAATATGAGCTATTCAGCACATATTCCAGCTGACTGTGCTCTTCCACTTTGCCTGTGTGTCCTGGTTTTACCTCTGTTTCTGTAATAGAATATCTTGATTAAAGA
>NW_008385502.1:0-223 GCF_000622305.1 Nannospalax galili
GTCGCAGGCAGCCATCATGTTCTTGGAGTCGAACATCTGCTGGGTGAGCTCAGGCACCGTCAGGGCGCGGTACTGCTGACTGCCCCGGCTGGTCAGGGGTGCAAAGCCTGGCATGAAGAAGTGCAGGCGTGGGAAGGGCACCATGTTCACCGCCAGCTTGCGCAGGTCTGCATTCAGCTGGCCTGGGAAGCGCAAGCAGGTGGTCACCCCGCTCATGGTGGCT
>NW_008385503.1:0-223 GCF_000622305.1 Nannospalax galili
ACTGCCTCATTCCCTCAGAGCCCACTGCCTCAACCAGGGGTTCCTCTCCACATCTGGGAGGGTCCTGGTCCCACACCCTGGATCACACTGGGTACTCAGTGAGGCCTGGGAAGTAAGTGGGCATGTCAGTGCTTCTTCCCTAATTTGTGCTCCCCAGGTGGTCTTAATCTTGCATCAAATGGGGAAAGCTGCAACATGGGCCTCTTTGAAGAACAACAGGGAA
>NW_008385504.1:0-223 GCF_000622305.1 Nannospalax galili
GATCACCACAACAGCCTTGGAAGTGGACAGACAACACTGAACACAGTAACGGGTATGTTTCCAGACCTGCTTTCCTCTCTCCAACATTGTTCATGTGCTGTATGTGAGTTGTGTTCACGAGATTCAAAAGGTAATATCCTGTGAAGCTCACTGTGCTGAGAAGGAAGAAATGTGAATCTTTGGGCTGGAGATGTAGCTCAGATGTAGAGTATATTGACATGCA
>NW_008385505.1:0-223 GCF_000622305.1 Nannospalax galili
TGGTGAAGATTTTCTGCCACTCTGTGGGTTTTCCCTTCACTTTCGTGTTTGTTTCTATTGATGAACAAAAGCTTTTTTTGCTTTTTGTTTAATGGGGTCGCATTGTTGATTATTGGCCATATTTCCTGGGCAAATGATATCAGTTTAGAAAACGCTTTCCTACCCCCATCTTTTGCAGATTATGGCCAGTGTGTTCTTCTGACAGTTGCAAAGTTTCAGGCTT
>NW_008385506.1:0-223 GCF_000622305.1 Nannospalax galili
AGGCGATAGTGTTGGCATAGGAGCATTGTGATGTAAGACTGGAGCATTTTTCTGTCAGAATGGAACATTGAGAAGTCATGTTGTAATATTTTGATTGCTCATTGAAGCAATATAACATCACATTGGCAATAATGCTGGCACATTTGAGCATTGTGATGTCACAATGAAGCACTGTGATGTGAGAAAGGAATATTTTGAAGTCATATTGTAACTTCGTGATGCC
>NW_008385507.1:0-223 GCF_000622305.1 Nannospalax galili
TTTAAATGAGAATGTCCACCATAGGCTCCAAGCATTTGGACATTTTTTTTTTCCAGTTGATGCAACTGCTTTAGGGAATCTTGGAAGGTTTGATCTTGCTGGAAGGAGCATGTCACTGATGCTGGGCTTAACATTTTTAAAAATATTTTTTTTTACTGTATTTTACTATTTCTATTTTATGTGTATAAGTGTATTGCCTATATGTGTATAAGTGCACCCATGT
>NW_008385508.1:0-223 GCF_000622305.1 Nannospalax galili
CTCCAATGTGCCATCACAATGTTCCATTGTGACATCACAATTGTCCAATGTGACACCACAATGCTCCAGTGTAACCTCACAATGCAGCAATGTGCCATCACAATGTTCCCTTGTGACATCACAATGCTCCAATTTGATATCACAGTGCTCCAATGTGCCAACACTAACCCAACAATGTGCCATTATATTGCTCAAATGTGCCATCACAATTTTATAATATGAC
>NW_008385509.1:0-222 GCF_000622305.1 Nannospalax galili
TAAATTCACAGAGGTGATGTTCCACATAAAAAATATTTTGGAATAGTAAAATTACTGCTGAAAATATATGTGATAAGTCATCATTTTACTTTGAGAGCAAAAAGGAAGTTAGGAAAATTTATGTCCATGTAACTAATACAGAAAGTTTTTTTCAGTGTACTTTTTATTGATTTTTTTTACATATTATTTGTGTGTGTGTGTGTGTGTGTGTGTGTGTGTGTG
>NW_008385510.1:0-223 GCF_000622305.1 Nannospalax galili
AGATAAGGTCTCAAATATAGCAAGTTTATAGTGCTTGGATTACTGGCATGCCCCACTGCACCCAGCACATTGTTAATATTATGTCATCGCACATTCCTTTTGTTGTATAACCAAGTTCTACCACATTCACTGAGTAGAATGAGCATTATGACTTTAGTAGTCCAATTTGGTATTTGTGTTTGTCTTCTTTTGTGGTGCTAGGGATTAAACCCAAGGCCTTGCA
>NW_008385511.1:0-223 GCF_000622305.1 Nannospalax galili
ACTTCACAAGTAGAGACTATAGCCATTACTGGTATCTCCTAATATTTGGACACTGCATTGTTAATTTTGTTAAGGCTAGTTCAGTTAACTGTTGCCCTGCCTCCAGATCTTGCCAGGCATATCTCTGCAAACAAGGACCCACTCTTCCTTGCCCTTACCAACCTATAATTAGCCTCTAATGGGTTTCAACAAATTCTTGACCCCTGAGGAGGCCTTTAAACAA
>NW_008385512.1:0-223 GCF_000622305.1 Nannospalax galili
TTCTTAGCTATTATGAAGAGAGCATCAACAAAAAATGTTATTCAAGTATCCCTTCAGGAGGATAACTCCTTTGTGTATATGCCAAAGAGTGGTATAACTGTAAGTTTATATGTGTATGAGTGTATTGCCTGAATAAATGTAAGTGCACCTATGTCAGCAATGCCAGCAAAGATCAGAACAGGGTGTTGGAATCCCTAGAACTGGAGTTATAAGTGGATGCTAG
>NW_008385513.1:0-223 GCF_000622305.1 Nannospalax galili
GAGAGGTAGAAAGGTACATCTATACCCTCTGTGTGTGGTAGAGGACAGAGACGGGCTTTTGAGTTAATTGGAGGGTTTGAAAGAATTGTTTAAGTTGGAGGGCTCCCAGAGAAATATAGCTATATTAACATGCATTAAATTCTTTTATTCTGAAACATGTGAATCAAGCTTACTGTTGGGCCATTTAATAGAACTGATAGAATATTACTTGCATGGCAACTTT
>NW_008385514.1:0-223 GCF_000622305.1 Nannospalax galili
CAGACATGGTGAGGAAGTTCAGCTGTCCTTAGAATGATACTTGCACTTCCAAGTGGCTCACATTTTCTCCACAGCGCATCTGACATTGCAGTGGAGCTGTTGCAATGGCCCCAACAAGCTAGAAATTCATTCTGCTCCTGCTGGAGCAAGATATAATCAGAAAAAGCTCATAAAATCAATGATATAAATGCAGCACAAGTACATTTTCCGTCGTTCTTTTTTT
>NW_008385515.1:0-223 GCF_000622305.1 Nannospalax galili
CTTGCCCTAATCCTAAAATCAACCAAAGCTCAACCTTAACCCTAGCCCTAATTGTAAAACTAATCTTAACTCTAGCCCTAACATAAACCTAACCATATACATGGCCCTATCTCTAAGCCTAATGCTAGGCTTAACACTAATGCTATTCCTAACCCTAACATAAACCTAAACGTACTATAGCTCTAACCCTAAATCTAACATTAACCCTAAATATAATCCTATC
>NW_008385516.1:0-223 GCF_000622305.1 Nannospalax galili
CTGTAGTACTCGGGGGTGGGGTGGATCCCCGGCTGCCCATTGACCAGATGGGACGGGCCCCCCCAGCCACCTTCCCCGAACTGGGGCTTCCCAGCTGTCCCAGATCTGGTTGCGGTGCAGAGACAATTGTGGGTTCTCTTTTGTTCAATGCACCCCACGGCTCCCGCCCATCGCCAGCCTGAGGGCAGTGCCCCACCCGGCTTTTGCGGGAGCCCCTGACTTG
>NW_008385517.1:0-223 GCF_000622305.1 Nannospalax galili
GTGTATGAGTGTATTGCTTGCTTATATGTAAATGCAGCCATATTGTGCAAAGCCCATGGAGGTTGGAAGCCTTCAGAACCCTGGGGCTCGAATTACAGCGGTTGTGAGCTACTGTGTGGGTGTTGGGAACCAAACCCAGATCCTCTGAAAGAACAGCCAGTGCTCTTAAACCCTGCGTCATATCTCCAGCCCCCAAATATGTTGATATTATTCTGGCTTTATT
>NW_008385518.1:0-223 GCF_000622305.1 Nannospalax galili
AATGGCTGCACCACACTGGAGAGGCTCAGAATCTGGTAGTTTCTCAGTCTATGAGGCTGCGTGTCTCAGCAGTCCCAATCTGGCACTGAAGGATTCCTGGAGTTCTGCTAGTCTTTAGTTTACATTGGGGTCTGCATCAGCTGGTTCTGCTATAGTGGAGGAATGCCATAGGAATAGGATGCAGTCACCAGAGAGAAGGCAAAGGCAAAAAGCAAACCTCCCT
>NW_008385519.1:0-223 GCF_000622305.1 Nannospalax galili
ACATACTTGCATGAAAATGGTCATATGCAGCTGGTATAATATATTTAAAAATTTGTAAAGATAGAGTAAAAATGAAAGAAGGAAATTTTCAGATTAAAGAAACAAAGGCGGGGAGGTAAAGAGACCGGCTCAGCGGATAAGAGCACTGGCTGCTCGGGCTCTTCCCAGCACCCGCATAGTGCTTAACAACCATCCTTAACTCCGGTTCCAGGGGATCTGATGT
>NW_008385520.1:0-223 GCF_000622305.1 Nannospalax galili
AGGGATCCAGACCTTAGGAGAAAGCCTGAGAGCATCTGATTCTCATCTGACCTGGGCCTCTGTGGGAACTCCAGAAGATGAAAGCAATTCGGCCACTCCAATATAAAATCAAAAGAGAGAACCTGAGGCTTAGAGGAACCAGGTTTTCATGCCCTAAAGGTAAACCACAAAAGCACATAAAGTTTACAAAAAGAAGCAGAACTAAACTTGAAGGCTTGAGTCT
>NW_008385521.1:0-223 GCF_000622305.1 Nannospalax galili
GAGATGAATCTCATTTTGTCACCTAGGAGGGTAACAGCCAGGTACCATCTTGAGAGAGAACCTGTCATTTAAAACTGACATACTCTGGTGTGGTACTGCTAACCCACATTAGTTACACCTGGAAAAGAAACTGTTTGACTCTTAGTTTCATTTTAAGGCCAAGAGTGGACCCGATTGGGGTCTGCTGTTCATTTTCCCAGTTCTATGCTGGGTTACTCTCTGG
>NW_008385522.1:0-223 GCF_000622305.1 Nannospalax galili
AGATGGTCGTGTCACCTGCCTCCTCTGCCATAAAGATGGTCTTCTCAACTGGTCGTGCCTCTTCCCCCTCTGACGTGTAGATGATCATGTCACCTGCCCCTCTGCCATAAAGATCGTCCTGTCACCGCCCCCTCTGACATGCACATGGTCGTGTCAACAGCCCACTCGGTCACGCAGATGGTCGTTTCACCTGCCCCCTCTGACTTGCAGAATGTGGTGTCAC
>NW_008385523.1:0-223 GCF_000622305.1 Nannospalax galili
TGTGTGTCTGTGTGTGTGTCTGTGTGTGTGTGTGTGTGTATGTGTGGGTGACCTTGTGCACATGAACCTGTGTGGAAGCCAGAGGTTGAGGTTGGATTTCTTCCCAACCACTTTCTACCTTATTTTTTTAATTAATTATTTTAAACATTTTATTTATTATTTTTATCTTACATGTATGAGTGTATTGACTGCATGTATGTAAATGCACCCATGTCATGCAATG
>NW_008385524.1:0-223 GCF_000622305.1 Nannospalax galili
TGTTTGATCTTACTGAAGGCCTCTTCCTGGACCTCCATCCAAATGAAGGGCCCACTTTCCTGTGTGACTTCATAGAGGGGCCTCTCCAATTGAGCAAATCCTGGGATCCATAAGCAGCAGAATCTTGCCGACCCCAGGAATTCTCTCATTGCCCTCTGGGAGTGAAGGATGAGTATCTTTAGCACTGTCTCTTTCCTGGCATCTGTAAGCCATCTTTGTCCTT
>NW_008385525.1:0-223 GCF_000622305.1 Nannospalax galili
AACCCTGAGGTACAGAGCTATATGGGAATGGAGAATGAATCAGAAGGAGAAACACAACTGATTCAGCTACTTAGTAACTCCTGGGCCAAGTTACCTCTTGTTCATATTTATTCAGGGCCTTTTTATGTTTGCCCATCATTATTTCTCAACATGAAGAACACATGGGGTTGATGTCATTGACACAGTTATATGGGCTTTCCAGGGAGCATGTAGTGGAAAAACT
>NW_008385526.1:0-223 GCF_000622305.1 Nannospalax galili
GGCATGTCTCAAATGCCTGAAAATAATAAAAACTTCTGTAAAGGTCTGCCTGAACTTAGCTCATAGGAAGGGATCATTCTCAATTTTTAAAGCCATCCTGGAAAATGTAACATTTTTGCAAGCAGCTGATTCTTTAAACACTGGACCAGGCTAAGCATTCCTTTGTCCTGAGCTCATGCAACAGCATTTTTTCTCAGAAGACATCTTTTGTAGCTGCAACGAA
>NW_008385527.1:0-223 GCF_000622305.1 Nannospalax galili
GCCATCTCTCCAGCCCCCAAACCCCTTTTTTAATGAGACATTGAAAGAGAAGTCAGAGGCTGGAGCGATGGCTTGGTCAGTAAACGCTTACTGCACAGGGACAAGGAATTGAATTTAGCTCCTAAACACCCATGTCAAAAATTAAACATGGCAACATATACCTGTAATGCCAGTACAGCATGGGAGAGATAGGAAATTCTCTATGGCTTGCTGGCTAGTCAGT
>NW_008385528.1:0-223 GCF_000622305.1 Nannospalax galili
GTATGAAATGTACAAACATTCAATAAAAATATTTTTAAAATGTAAATACTCGAGTCCATTTAGTGTTGCCTTTATGTGTGTGAATATGAGATGGCCTGGAGAGTCCTCGTCCCTGAAGAAAAGTGACTCTCCCTTCTTAGCAGTCCTCAGTTCCTTCTCAGATGGGGGGCGTTTCATGAGCTGTTTATTCCCCTATCCACGCTGGGATATTGGACAGCTTGAT
>NW_008385529.1:0-223 GCF_000622305.1 Nannospalax galili
TTTGGTGTCACTTGAGAAACGTTTTCTGAAAACATTTCCAATTCAGAAGTATATCACATGTAATTCTCTGTGGCTACAAGGAAATAGTTATCAGTGTGGAACAGAACCTGTCTCATCTATTTAATGAAGTGTGGATACTGACAGAGCTTGAGTAATAACAGATGTTTACAGTCATTAGGAAAACACTTCAGAACTCCATTTCCCTTTTTTCTTCTATATTTAG
>NW_008385530.1:0-223 GCF_000622305.1 Nannospalax galili
CCTTTTGTATCTCTTTTTGCCCATTTGCTCTTTTTCAGTGTATATTTGTATAGTATCCACCATTAATATCCATACCACCAATTCCTTAGACTGTCTTGAAATTTTCTTTGCCAAAGAAATTACTACATTACCTTTTAATTTAGGCTCAGGCAAATTCTTAGGCCATAGGAAGATAGCAGCCAGATTTTGGTGAAAATAGCCCACTTGTTCTTTAAGTCCTTGA
>NW_008385531.1:0-223 GCF_000622305.1 Nannospalax galili
AAGTCAGAGAACAACCCTCTGAAGTCAGTTCAAGAAAGTTCCCCTACTTCTTCTACCTTCATGTGTGTTCCAGATTTTGAACTCATGTCATTAGGTTTGTACAGTAAACACCATTATCCACTGAGCCATCTCACCAGCCTGAGAGAAATATTTTTGTTACAGTACCAAGTGCTCTAGATCTTTATATCATGTAATTGACAAATATTATAGTTGAAACAAAATG
>NW_008385532.1:0-222 GCF_000622305.1 Nannospalax galili
AATGGATCAAAGATCAAGCGAGGCATGTTTGTGTAGGCCTGGAATTCCATATACTCAGGGGTCTGAGGCAGGACCACAAATTCAGGGGCATGAGTTTTAGGTCAGTCTGGGTGAGGAACCGTACCAAAATAAACAGTAAAAAGAGGGTTGAGGCTATAGGGAAGTTGTAGAGGACTTGCCTCACAGTTCAATCAGAGAGAGAGAGAGAGAGAGAGAGAGAGA
>NW_008385533.1:0-223 GCF_000622305.1 Nannospalax galili
GGCTGTAGCTTAGTTAGTTTACTTCTAGGTTCTCTACTTTGTCCCATTGATCTGTCTGTTTTCCACCTGTATCATGCTGTTTTTGTTACTATGGCTGTATGTTATAACTTGAAGTCAAGTATGGCGATACCTCTGGTATTCCTTTTGCTCATGATTGTTTTGGCTATCTGGGTCTTTTCTGCGTCTCCATGAATATTAAGATTGCTTATCTGGTTCTGATATG
>NW_008385534.1:0-223 GCF_000622305.1 Nannospalax galili
GACAGTGAGAGAGATAAATAATGTCTAGCTAGTTTTAAAAAATCAGAGGGACCCCTATTAGTCCAACAAGTTACTGACAAATTATACATACAGCTATCTCAAGGAACAAATATATGTCTTGTCAAGGTTTATCTGAGAACATTTGTTTATCTGAGAACGTTTGATTTTTGCCCAAGCTTGATCTACAAAGCACATGGTAATTAAAACTACCAGACTGGTGGAA
>NW_008385535.1:0-223 GCF_000622305.1 Nannospalax galili
CAATAGTTCAATAATCACATGGAAGGTGAAAGGATGGTTGTGACTGAGTTCCCTAAGAGGCTTACATCCTCAGCTACCCCCAGATGGGACCCTGGGGAGTCCTTGGCATAGTGTCTTTTCCATCTACTCCTCTGCGACATGGACTTCCAGCATGCACTTAACCTACCTCCTAGTTGTTCAGGCTCCTGGCTGGAGTTTGCTGTTGCTCCACCTTCTTCAGGGC
>NW_008385536.1:0-223 GCF_000622305.1 Nannospalax galili
TTCTCCAGAATTCTGGTCAGACACAGAAACTATATGTCTGAGAGATGCCCAGTCCCACATGACATATCTACAGTTGAACCTCTACACCTAACGCTTGTGGAACATATCGGAATGGGGATGGGTGGTAAGAGACAAAACTATTGCATCCTTCAACTCTTACCAATGAAGCTTCGTTTACAACAGAGTTTGATGAACACAGAGGGCCACAACTGGTTAAGTTTTA
>NW_008385537.1:0-223 GCF_000622305.1 Nannospalax galili
GAAAACAGAGGAGTGGCTGCTGCTGGCAGTGACCACACAGCTGCCCAAGTTCTTCAGCTAAGATTGGGGCTTGCTCCCAATTTCTACAGTTCTTTGCTGGGATTTTGTCTGCTTGAGTTTGCATGGGTCTTGTGCATGCTGCCACCATTGTTGTATGTTCATACGAACAAGGTCCCAGAAGCCTGTAAGACTGTTTCCATATGGTCATGCACCTCCTCCCCTG
>NW_008385538.1:0-223 GCF_000622305.1 Nannospalax galili
CTGCTGAGCCATCTCTCCAGCCCCTCGTGTAGGTTATTTTATTTTAGTTTTTGTTTTTGCTTTTGAAACAGTGTCTCATACAGCCCAAGCTGACCGGAATTCACTATTTAGCTGATGATGTCCTTGAACTCCTGGTCCTGCCTCTGTCTCCCACAGGCTAGGATTCTGGGTCTATACTACCAAGCCTGGCTACTTTGGCTACTTTATTTGTAATTTTTTTTTT
>NW_008385539.1:0-223 GCF_000622305.1 Nannospalax galili
CCTTCAGGTGTACAGGCACTGATGGACAGGATTATCCCTACAGAACTGGGGACTCTGTTGATATGACATGTGAACAGTGAACCATGAATGCGGTGGCCACAGAGCAAGGATGAAAGATAGGTATGGCTCATGTTCCTTCTGTAGGGCTTTCCAACAGGACATGTTGCTACTACTGTGGTGAAGATTTGAGGCATGGACATCAAAGAGGGCTGATGTGATGCCA
>NW_008385540.1:0-223 GCF_000622305.1 Nannospalax galili
AAAGATAACTATTACAAAGCATCGGACATGTTTTGAGAAGGAGTGGTCAGCCAATACTGAGTGGTGAGAGAGAACATCTGAGATGTGAGCTGCAGGAAGTTTCAGGTAAACAAACACATGGAAAGGGAATCCCATCCTTAGTAAGGAGTGGGAATGCAGAGTAGACTCTGAACAAAGGGTGAGAATTACCCAGGTTTGGCTTTGAAAATGTGGTTTATCTGAG
>NW_008385541.1:0-223 GCF_000622305.1 Nannospalax galili
GCCCACACCTTTCCTGGCAGGTAGGGCAACTTCCTAATTCCTGGGTCCAGGAAGCTGCAACTACCCAGCCTGTCTCCCAGCAGGCTTCCATCCCAGGATGGCCTCTCTTCAGAGAGAGTTGTCAGAGGGGTGTTTTCTTCCGGGGGGTCGGGGGGGCGGTGATGGGGCGCTGCATCTCCTATTTTGTGAGGGAGAACCTCAGATTTCTACTGAACTTTTCAGA
>NW_008385542.1:0-222 GCF_000622305.1 Nannospalax galili
TATCTATCTATCTATCTATCTATCTATCTATCTATCTATCATCTATAGACATCTATGGATAGATTCTTTAATTTGTATTTTATGTGTATGCATGAGTGCCTGCGTGTGTGTGTGTGTGTGCCCAACATGTGTGCTGGGAATCAAACCTGGCTCCTCTGCAAGAATAGCAAGTTGTTTTTTTGTTTTGTTTTGTTTTGGTCTTTTTGAGACAGGGTCTCCCTG
>NW_008385543.1:0-223 GCF_000622305.1 Nannospalax galili
TTGTCGTGTCAACTTCCCCCTCTCACGTGCACATGGTCATGTCACCTGCCAGCTCTGATGTGCACATTTATCGTGACACTTGCCACCTCTTATGTGCATATGTTTGTGTCACCTGCTACCTCTGATGTGCACATGGTTGTGACACCTGCCCTCTCTTACGTGCACACAGTCATGTCACCTGCAGTTTTAGTTCTGCACATGGTCATGTCACATGGCCTCTTTG
>NW_008385544.1:0-221 GCF_000622305.1 Nannospalax galili
TCCTGAGGGCCAGCAATCAACAGAGGATGATGGAGCTGGAATAACACTCAGGCATTTTCCTGTACTTCATTGCAGGCTTCAGCTCCAATTATCCAATCTGAAGCTCACATGCTCATGTCACATTCTCCATCTTCATTTCCTCTCTCACCTTTCTTCTTCCCTCACAGGACTTTTTTGCATATTCTCACTATGCTGACTCCAATGGAAGGACTTGTATTTAG
>NW_008385545.1:0-223 GCF_000622305.1 Nannospalax galili
AAGTCTTCAAATGAAGGAAACTGTAATTCCCTCAAGGCACTCCAAACCTACGAAGAGATTCACATACTAGTTTCTGATCTATGAGGAAAAATTCTAGTTGTTACACATGGAGACAAAACCCTAGCTGTGAATTTTTCTTCCTCCAAAAAGCAGAAAGGTGAATTAATTGTTGTTTTACTAATCTATTCAGCAGCAGATTTTTCATTTCTTGTTTTTAAAAATA
>NW_008385546.1:0-223 GCF_000622305.1 Nannospalax galili
ATGACTTCACAATGTTCAAATTTGACTTCACAATGCTTCAATATGACACCAGACTGCTACAAACTGCCAACACTAACTCTCCAAATGCCATTATATTTCTCCAAGATATCATCATAATGTTAAAATATGCCTTCACAATATTCCCATGTCACATCACAATCCTCAAGTGTGCCACCACAATGCCCCATGGTGCCATCACACTGTGACAATCTCACTTCAAAAT
>NW_008385547.1:0-223 GCF_000622305.1 Nannospalax galili
AATGCATTGTGATGTCATATTGCAACATTGTGATGACAAAGTCTAGCAATAAAATGCACGTGGGGCGACAGTTCTGGACATTGGAGCATTGTGACGTCACAATGCAGTATTGTGATGTCACAATGGAACACTGAAAAGTCATATTTTAAGATTGCAATGGGACATTGGAGGCATATAATGGGACATGAGATGACAGTGTTGGCTCATTGGAGCATCGTGATGA
>NW_008385548.1:0-223 GCF_000622305.1 Nannospalax galili
GAACTATTTAGAAAACCCAGGTTCGGGTTGGGAGTCAGGTGCTGTGAGTATCCTTCAATATTACCCCCAGAATTGACTAGGTGAAAAGCTAAGTCATTTCTTTGCTAACAGTTTAAGAAAAATTGGCCACAGACAATCTACCTCATGAGGACTGGGTAAAAGAGGACACGTTCCTCTATTCCCAGAACTTGGGAGGCAGAGGCAAGCCTCTGAATTCGAGGCC
>NW_008385549.1:0-223 GCF_000622305.1 Nannospalax galili
GGCTGTTCTTGCAGAAGAGCCGGGTTCAAATCCCAGTAACCACATGGAGACGAACAACTGTGTAACTCATGTTCTAGGGATCCAACACCATCTTCTGACCTCTGCGGGCATTGCACATCATGGATACACTTACACACTTGCAGGCATAATACTCATCCAAAAAAATGTAAAGAAATAATTTTTTAAAAGATAATGGGTAGAAATTATGTACTAACTAGAAAAT
>NW_008385550.1:0-223 GCF_000622305.1 Nannospalax galili
TCAATCACAAAGCCTCATCCCTGATAACTCATTAATCCATGAATTGATTAATTCATGAATAAGGGCAAAACCTCATGACTAATCACCTCCTTAGGGCCCTACCTCTCCATCTGCTGCATTAGAGACAAAGTTCCTAATGTATAAACATTTGTGAATGCATTCAAACATCTGTCAATGGCATTTTTAGAAATGATTTAGTATTTGGTTTGTGTGTGTGTGTGTG
>NW_008385551.1:0-223 GCF_000622305.1 Nannospalax galili
GGCACGACAATCTGCACGTTAGAGGGAGCAGGTGACATGACCATCTGAACATCAGAGGGGGAAGGAGACACGATTATCTGCAAGTCAGAGAGGGTATGTGACACCACCATCTGCTTGTCAGAGAGGGCAGGTGACACAACCAACTTTATGGCAGACAGGGCACGTGAAACTACAATGTGCATGACAAAGAGGACAGGTAACACGACCATGTGCAAGACTAAGA
>NW_008385552.1:0-223 GCF_000622305.1 Nannospalax galili
GGGTGCACTTACACACATGTAGGCAATACACTTATACACATAAAATAAAAACAGTAAAATATAGTAAATAAAATATTTTTTAAAACCTCTAAGCCTGGCACCAGTGACATGCTTCTTCCAGAAAGACCAAACCTTCTAAGATTCCTCAAAGAAGTGCCACCAATTGAAAACAAAAAGTGCAAATACTTGGGGCTTATGGGGGACATTCTCATTCAAACCACAA
>NW_008385553.1:0-223 GCF_000622305.1 Nannospalax galili
CTATTTTTTCTCATCACAATTCTCTAATACTCAATCACTGTGGTCGACTTTTCCAACATAATGCTTCACTGTCCAAACCTAATGTTCCACCGTTGCATCAAAATGGTCCACTGTCCTATTCAAATGTTCCATTTTACATCATAATGCTCCACTGCTCCATCTCAGTGCTCCTATACCCCCTTATCTAGCCTCCAATGTCGAACTTCAATGTTCCACTGTCCCA
>NW_008385554.1:0-223 GCF_000622305.1 Nannospalax galili
AATGATTGATCCCCGACTGGCCTTTGGTTATCTCTCTTGCTCACTACTGCCTCATCAGGGCCAGGATCACCAGTATAATCCTGAATTTAATCTGTTTTAATCACACAACTCTAGTCAATCTTTGATAAAGGAGTGACAGATGTTATTCATAGTAAGCTTATTTAATTCCACAAACGATCCCATGAGCATTGGCCTAGGTCCTGTCATGAGCCACACTAAAGAC
>NW_008385555.1:0-223 GCF_000622305.1 Nannospalax galili
CCAAAAAGGTTACATTCACTGGTCATTTCCAGTTAATGACTAAGAACTTGGGGCTTGGGCAAGAGGACAGACACCCTTTTGTTGCTGTAGCCACCACTCTACTGTCTGACAATATTACAGTGGAACTAGAAACTTTCATTTGAGAAAAGTCACTGGCTAGGGTTCACCAACATACATATAGGTTGGGGATAGGGTATAACAGCACAGGTAACCCAAACCACAG
>NW_008385556.1:0-223 GCF_000622305.1 Nannospalax galili
GGATAATTAATGATCTTTCCTGGCTCAGTTTACTAGTACTGATGAAGATTATTAGAAGACAAACACATATCATATTGACCCTGGCATCTTTTTCTATTCAGATTTCAAGGTATTTAAGTTAGATTTAAAAAAATTTTCTGGACAAATGAACCAAGTGGACTTCAGAGAGAAAAGGGTATTTTCTTTATCCCTTGTTTAAAATGAGCACAATTTAAATTTTCCC
>NW_008385557.1:0-223 GCF_000622305.1 Nannospalax galili
AAGCTTGATCCCGTGGCCTTGGGATGGCCGGGCTGCCTCAGAATTATCACAACCATGGCCTTATTGGTTAAGGATGCAGATAAGCTCATACTGGGACAGCCCCTTACGGTCACCACCCCTCACTCGATTGAACATTTAATACTAACCTGCTAACCCCCCAGGACTGGAGAGAATCTGTAGATCTACCCTCCCCAGTCCATTATTTGTACAATGGGAGGCTTTA
>NW_008385558.1:0-223 GCF_000622305.1 Nannospalax galili
AGCTATGGCCACTCTTCTGCTCTCTCAGTTCCTCTGATCAGTCATCTGGTCCGGACCCCAGGGCTGATGAGGAGTCTGTGCCAGCGTTGCCGCATTCAGACGCAGGAGACCAGGTTAAATGACACAGATCGGCTTTATGGCAGGAAGGCACAAGCTTATGTAGGGATAGTGCTCCAATCACAGCACAGCAAGTAAGATACCTTATTAGCATAACAGGTTTAGC
>NW_008385559.1:0-223 GCF_000622305.1 Nannospalax galili
TTTAGTGGGGGATTATTATTTCCTTGCTTCTCTCTCGTAGAAATGAAGCAAGAGGGAGAGGTCAGATGGATTGGCCAAGTTCACTGGCCTTCCACGTCCCACCAAGGTAGCCAGGCCCCATAGGCAGGGATGGCCACTGCCTGAGTCACCTTGTGTCCACAGGCAGAAGTTCATGGACTGGAGCTGTCCCTCTGCTGTCTTCTAGCGATGTGGTGTATGCATT
>NW_008385560.1:0-223 GCF_000622305.1 Nannospalax galili
ATGTCTTTGCAAATTCTTATTAGTACAGCTGACCAGTGACTGACATTTTAGCCAGGACTGATATCCTGAGGGAATAGAAAAGAATATTGGTAATTCTATAAGATCTCATTGCTAAGTGAATGTAGAAAGGCAGTGTATACTGCCTACAAGGAAGAGATTTCCTGCAGAGCCTTGCTCCTTGCAAAGAGACAGACCAAAAGGTACTTGAAGTCCTAGGCAAATA
>NW_008385561.1:0-222 GCF_000622305.1 Nannospalax galili
ACACACACACACACACACACACACACACCCTGCCCTGGAAAATATTCTTTAGTTTCTTCATTACCCTTCTGTTCTTGGTGCTCTTTTTGGTAAACCAGTTCTCTCAGCTTCGCTTTCCTCTTTACCGTTTTCTGGTCCCCTCCTGTCAGCTCATGAATCCCAAGAATTATATTTTAGGTCACATCTAACTCATCCCTGGCACCTCTCTGACTATCTACTTCC
>NW_008385562.1:0-223 GCF_000622305.1 Nannospalax galili
CACACACACACACACACCATGGAAGAGCAGGCACCCACACCTTTTTCAAAAATAACCCATATTATAACTGCTTTAGTGAAAAACAATAGGGATTCTGAGTTTAGAACTACGTTAGAATTCTGTCTCTGTATACTTCTTGGCAACTAGAGCAACCTGTTCCTGAGAGCCCTCTCTTGCAGCTCCAAGTCCTTGAACAAGTCCTTAATGTTAATTGTGGTCCAAT
>NW_008385563.1:0-223 GCF_000622305.1 Nannospalax galili
CCCCCAATATGACATCACAATGCTCCAAAGTGCAAACCTTCTGTCCCCATCAGCCTTTAAATTGCTCTATGGTGCAATCACAGTGTTAAAATGACTTTACAGTGTTCCATTTTGATATCGCAGGGCTCCAATGTGACATCCCAATTCTCCAATGTGCAAAACCTATCGCCCCGTGAGCCCATATATTGCTCCAATATGCCATCACAATGTTACAATAGGACTT
>NW_008385564.1:0-223 GCF_000622305.1 Nannospalax galili
ATATTAAAAAAGATGTATCTTAAATATGGGAGTATTAGCAATCTACAAACTTCACTGAATTAAATGAAGTCCGTTCTACTTTTCATGGTTTTATATGGTTACTAATATTTCAGAATTAAAAATAAAGTAGAAATGGAAATTGGCATGACATATTCATTTGGTAAACATTTAAGTGCCTTGGCCCATGCAGCCAGGAAGAAATGGTTGTTGTAGGGATTTTTTT
>NW_008385565.1:0-223 GCF_000622305.1 Nannospalax galili
TCAATACAATGATCCATTGTGTTGCAACCATGCTGAATATGCACAAACGGTACTCAATGTCCCTCAGAATCCCCAAATGTAACATCACAATGCTGCAGTTTGACATCACAATACCACAATATGACATCATAATGCTGCAAGGAGACATCACAATGCTGCAATATACCCACATCATAGCCCCATATGCCATTATATTTCTCCAATATGCCAAACTATGGCCCCA
>NW_008385566.1:0-223 GCF_000622305.1 Nannospalax galili
AAAAATGATTAAGATTTTCAGTATGAAATACACAAAAAATCAATAAAAAATTCACAAAAAACACCCAAAACAAAGTGTGAGAGGGGCTGGAGAGATGGCACAGTGATCAAGAGCTCTAGCTGCTCTTGCAGAAGACACATGTTCAAATCCCAGTCCCCACATGACAGCTAACAACTGTCCTTAACTGCTGTTCCACAGGATCTGTCACAGTCGTCTGACCTCC
>NW_008385567.1:0-223 GCF_000622305.1 Nannospalax galili
CAAGTTCAGCAAGTAAGGGAGTAGGGGGTCTTCAGCCTGGCAAGCATCTGACTGGTTGCAGCTCAGTGCCAAACCATAAACTGCTGGCTTCATGAAATCTGAAAAGATATCTGGACTTTTAGTACTTTCCTGTCCCTGGTAAATTGACCGTTGGCAGGGGAGTTGTTCTCTCTCTGTTCAAAGTATACTTTTTTGTGGTTTTTCCTGGAACAGGGTTCAGGGC
>NW_008385568.1:0-223 GCF_000622305.1 Nannospalax galili
CATATTCCATTTTGAGATCACAGTGCTTCAATGTGACATCACAATGCTGCAATGTGGCAGTGCTATCGCCCAATGTGCCATTATTTTGCTCCAACGTGACACCACAAAGTTGCAATATTAGTTTACAATGTTCCATTGTGCCATCACAATGTGCAATGGTGTCATTACCATGATCCATTGTGTCATCACCATGCTCAATATTTAAACACCGTGCTCAATGTCC
>NW_008385569.1:0-223 GCF_000622305.1 Nannospalax galili
TACGCTTTTTCAGCCCAGGATGCATTTTAGCCACCTTCACGATAAACATTTGAAAGACCATTTCAATAGACAACTCTTAATTTAAAATCCTTTAGATTAGTGAAGAAGATGAGAAACTTAAAGAAACATATTAGTATAAAAAAGAAAAATCTTTATGAGCCTATTTTCCTAAAAGTGAGAAACATTTACTGACATAGCAACTGATACGACTCCTGAATAAACT
>NW_008385570.1:0-223 GCF_000622305.1 Nannospalax galili
TCCTTGCCATTAGAATGTTCTTGGATGTTCAATATTTGAATTAGAATGACTTATCTAAAGGATTTGCTTCATCCTGAAACTTAGTTTATCTTAAATTTTTATTTCTCATTTTCCCTTTATGATTGTCTGAGTTCAAAAAGTATCACATCAGTTATGAATATATTTTGGCTTCACAAAAAGGCCCAAGATTCACAGTTCAGTGAAAAAATGCATTCCCAAAGTG
>NW_008385571.1:0-223 GCF_000622305.1 Nannospalax galili
ATCACAATATAAGACAGTACACACTTTAGGGTATCAAGTCTCAGCTGCTCTGTGATCCCTTCACAATTTCAACACCAGAACCATGCAGGAGACTATTATACATTACCACATCCTGCTTCCAGCTTGAGATGGACTCTCATATCCCCTCTGAGTCACAATTCGTGTGCTGACCCTGAGGAAATACTTTGCAGAAGACTTTGCCAAAGTGATGCTGGTCTCTTTT
>NW_008385572.1:0-223 GCF_000622305.1 Nannospalax galili
GCAAGTTCCAGGACATCTGGGGCTACACGGAGACCCTGTCTCAAAAAGACCCAAAAAAAAAATAGTTGTTAAAATATTATCAAATTGAACCCAAAAGGATGGTGTTACATGACCAAGTGATCAACTTTGATTAACTCAGCCTACACCATCCTTCTGTCCTTTCTTTGAAAAACTGTGTCAACCTCTGCTTTAGTTACCTGAAAAATCTGTGTGGAAAGCTCCA
>NW_008385573.1:0-223 GCF_000622305.1 Nannospalax galili
ATGCGTTAGCATTCAAGGTCAAAATGTTTACTTTGATTACCAAAATTTGTATGTACGATTTCTTTTGATCCTTGTATTTTGGGATCATATATAGGAACCATGACCAAATTACATTGATGTGTCTCTGTGTTTTCTTTTATACTTAGTCTTTTTTCCAATTTATAAATTTTCGATGTCATGAGAGATCAGTGTCCAATTTCATATTTCACATACACTATCCCCT
>NW_008385574.1:0-223 GCF_000622305.1 Nannospalax galili
CATATCCTTATCTTTACAAACAAGTGTACCTCCCACCACTCATCAAGGAAATTTCTTTTTGTAGCAGGTAGAGATTATTACACTAGTCTGTACTAGACTATAAGTGTCTGTGAGGAGTCCATATTTAAATAGCACATCTACAATGCAACCTTTACACCTAAGCCTCAGGGAACATAGTGGAACATGGGGGAAGAGAGAATATTAATATACCTCTCAGCTCCCA
>NW_008385575.1:0-223 GCF_000622305.1 Nannospalax galili
TCAAATATGAAACTGGAAGTTTTTAAGTCATTTTTTTCTTCTAATTTTGGAAGTGATAGACATGTAAAACAGCTTTGGGAAAAAATGGGAGCGCCTTCTTATTTTGAATGCCATGGTACTCACTCGAGGTTATTTTGAAGATAGTAGAGGACCCCCAGTTCATTGAGCGTCCGAGCATTATCAGGCTTGTCTTTACCTAAGGTAAGCTCTTCTAACTGTAGTG
>NW_008385576.1:0-223 GCF_000622305.1 Nannospalax galili
TGACACTAATCATGAGAGAATCTGACACTATAATGAAGGACATGGCCTAAAACTGGTCCTCAGCATGCTATCATGCAATGCACAGAGGCCATAAGGAAAGACAGAAGGTTGTGTCCAGGGACGTTGAATGATCCCACCCTCCAGCTGCCCTGTGGAACCCCTGACTCTGTCTTCTCTCCTCATGTTCAACTAAGACATGGAACTGTTTAAAATTACTTTTTGA
>NW_008385577.1:0-223 GCF_000622305.1 Nannospalax galili
ACCTACTGACAAATTATACATACCAGATCAAGAAATATATGTGTAGGTAAGCTTTATCTGAGAACAATTGGCTTTGCCCAAGATTTATCTACAATTGGACAGTAATTAAAAGTACCAGAGTGGTCCATCCTCAGGCCTCTTGAGGTAAGTCTATAGCACAACTCTTGCACCGGGACTCCCTAAGGCATATTCACCCTTCCATCCCTCCCACTGTTCTATACTC
>NW_008385578.1:0-223 GCF_000622305.1 Nannospalax galili
TGGTGATGGCACATGTGGCCACAGTGTTGGCACACTGGAGCATTTTGATGAAACACTGGAGGCTTCTGATGTCACATTGGGGCATTGTGAGGGGACATTGGGCACCATCTGCATATTGAACACTGTGGTGACACAATGGATCATAGTAATTACACGATTGCGCATAGTGATATAACAATGAGCATTGTGATGGCACAATGGAACATTGTGAAGTCATATTGTA
>NW_008385579.1:0-223 GCF_000622305.1 Nannospalax galili
ACATCATAATACTCGAATGCATCATCAAAATGCTCCAATGTGCCAACACTAAGGCCACATGTGCCATTATATGGCTTCAATGAGCCTTCACAATGTTACAATGTGACATCAATATGTTCCATTCTGACATCACAATGCTCATTTTGAAATCACAATGCGCAATTGTTTCTTTCCTAAGGTCCATTGTGTCATAACCATGCTCAACATACAAACGTGGTGCTCA
>NW_008385580.1:0-223 GCF_000622305.1 Nannospalax galili
AACCTGTTCCTGGCGGCCCACACACCCCGCCACCACCAGGACCCGCACGCGCGGGATGCCACAACAGGCCTTATGCTGACCCCAGCCTGACACCTGCGGAGACGCCGCTGGCCTCCTGCCCTTCATCCCCCTGAGCTGCCAGGCCTGTGCGGACCCAGCTGCCGGCCCAGCCTCGGAACCAGCTCCAGCCAGCTTGCAACACGGAAGGGCTCCTACCTTGTGG
>NW_008385581.1:0-223 GCF_000622305.1 Nannospalax galili
ATTGCCTCACCCTGCGACCCTGTTCAGCATGGAAGAAGCCAGAGAGTTCTGTGTCCAGATTTCCTATCGGCAATTTGGGTCGCCTCTTCAGAGGACGGTGTGATAAGCATAGAAGGTAGGAATTGGCTAAGCAGTTAGGGTAAAAAGACCCCCCCCAAAAGTAGCCAGTTTCTTGACTAAAAGTCAAAATGTTCTTGGGCCTCTTAGCAACATACTCTGTTCC
>NW_008385582.1:0-223 GCF_000622305.1 Nannospalax galili
TTGCTTTCTTTTGAGAATAAGATAATCTATCATGTAGCCCAAACCACAGGCAGAAACACACACCTACATATTCCACCAGCGAAAGTCATCCATGGGAGCTAAAGTACCATTCCTCAAAGACGCAGTTTCCTCCTGCTGCTCAGTGGTTTCTGAAGCCCAATGGGAGGTAGCATTCTGGAACCAGAAGCTTCTAAGCCTTGAGGACCACAGACTCAGTGCCCTT
>NW_008385583.1:0-223 GCF_000622305.1 Nannospalax galili
GCCTCTCATCCTTAAAAGGCTCCCAAGGCAATGCTGAAAAAGACAGACACATGAGGAACTATGAGCAACTGTGTGAAAGATTGTCCCCTCTCCTCCACCTTGATGTTCCCTGCCCCTTATCCACCCGCCATTTCTCCTTTGGCCACAGTGTTTAATGCAGTGCCTGCCATGCTAGAGATACTCAGTAGATGTTTTTAATATGGGCTAAGTACAGCGGTGAGTG
>NW_008385584.1:0-223 GCF_000622305.1 Nannospalax galili
TGGGGAAAATGCAAAGATACACGCATAGGCAACTAGCTCTATCACTACAACTGGATTTGAATCCAGACAAAAGATTGAATTCTAATTGAATACCAGAAAACCACATTAGAGCCGCAAGGCTAACCAGGAGCCATGTTAGCAAATTCAACTTAGGTAACTGATAACTGAGATGAATTTCTTACAGAGTTATTGACTCAGGAGACAAACACATGTTTTGCCAGGG
>NW_008385585.1:0-223 GCF_000622305.1 Nannospalax galili
TAAATATTTTATGTCATAATTTTTGTAACAAGATATTTTAAAAGATAATTCAATCTGGATATTAAACGATAATACAGAAAGACAACTGGGACTTGATCACATTAATGCAAAGTTTGATTAATGTTTTTAAACCTGATTAATGTTAACCAGTATGTTGGTTGACTGTCTCCCACATGTTTATTCCAATACAAGCATATTTTATCAGAATTCAGCACTTTTTTAT
>NW_008385586.1:0-223 GCF_000622305.1 Nannospalax galili
CCCCATGTGTGTCAGCAACAATGTTAAACTCTACCCGGGATTTCTGTGTCCTAATTCAGCTGTGGCCTCGGATTTACTGGCACGAGGATGACTATGTACTGAATTTTTATGAGAATTCCCCCACCAGGTTTAAGAGAGAGCCTATCTCCCTCACCTTGGCCGTTCTGCTAGGAGTAGGAGGTATCACTGCAGGAATAGGTACGGGGGCCACCGCGCTTGTCCG
>NW_008385587.1:0-223 GCF_000622305.1 Nannospalax galili
TAAAGGTGCATTGCATATGTGTCACTTAAGGCTGGACACCTCACAGACATGCATTCTCCATCTCTGACCAGTTGTGGAACTTTGTAATAGTCCCCTGGTATTGTAAAAGAAAGCTTCTTGGATGAATGGTTACAGGTACACTTGTCAGGCTTGTCTGGTGCTCTACAACAGCTTGTCAGAGCCTAGTCCCAGAGCAGAAGGATAGTGACTTGATTGGGTAGGG
>NW_008385588.1:0-223 GCF_000622305.1 Nannospalax galili
CAAAATGGACCAGGACAGTTTTTTAAAACCACAGAAGAACACATAGAATACAACCTTTACAACACTGGACTTGGCAATGATTTCTCAGATAAAATACCAAAGACACAGCTCATAGCAACAGCAATGAAAAACTGGTCTTTAAAAAACTTAAAATTCTGTATACATTGAAAAATACCAACAGAATAAAGACAGAACACAAAGAATGGAAGGAAATAGTTAAAAA
>NW_008385589.1:0-223 GCF_000622305.1 Nannospalax galili
TATCTTCACCTTACAGTCTTAAGGACAGTGATGGCAAAGGCTGTTTCCCATTAGTACTGGTGCTGAGTGTTTGTAAACATGCCACATCACCCAGTGATCACTAAAGACACAGGCAGAAATAACAGTGGCATGTGGGCCTCTGTGGCAGTACTACATTACCTATGCTGGTCTTGACTCTGGTTCAAGTGATCCTTTTGTCTCACCCTTCTGAGTGCTGAGGTTG
>NW_008385590.1:0-223 GCF_000622305.1 Nannospalax galili
AAGAAAAAATAAGTTAAAAATGGAAAAAATTTCCCCTTTAGAAAACTTTATTCTTAAGTTCAAAGCGCAATATATTTTTCTTTTATAAGTAATAACACACAGGTAAACATTTTTTTAAAAAAAGTATGTTTGTATGAAAGAGACTATTGATAGTATAATCTTACCAATACTGTAAGAAGGGCTGGCAAAGGGAACTCCATGCTGAAGAAATTATGAAAAACAG
>NW_008385591.1:0-223 GCF_000622305.1 Nannospalax galili
AATGGGAAGCTTCTTACTAGAGTGAGAGCTCCATTACCAATCTCCTTCCCTGCACATAAGGCCAGGTGAGGGTGGCTTATCTCTGTCAACTACTCACTGAAATCTTTGGCCTTCACAAGTGGCTCATTATAAGTCTGTGAGGACTCAATGCCTGAGTGAAGGCTAGCCCACCGGCCTTCTCATACAGAAGCACAGCAGCAGGAAGGAGACACAGAGGGAGGCT
>NW_008385592.1:0-223 GCF_000622305.1 Nannospalax galili
GACAAAAACAATTTGAATTACCTTACACAATTCAAATAAAAAAATATGTGGTAGATACTTGGGGCAATTATATAGCTGCTCTCTATCAATGCCTGGTAGCAGCTAAGCTCTGAAACTAGCTTGGAAAGTCCAGGACAGAGTAACAATCATTCTCTCCTATGGAGCTGAAGATGAAGAAAGGACAGAGGGAGGGGATCAACAATCACAGCAGGAAGCAGAGCCT
>NW_008385593.1:0-223 GCF_000622305.1 Nannospalax galili
ACACCATGGTTAAGTAGGCTTTATCCCAGAGATGCAGGGCTGGTTTAATATACACGTCAATAAATGTCATCAATCATATAAATGGTCTCAAAGACAAAAAACACATGAACATCTTATGTTGAAAAGTCTTTGGACAAAATTCAGAATGTATTCATTACAAAAGTTCTAAAGGGAATTGGACTGTAGGGAACATACCTCAACACAATTAAAGCCATATACACAA
>NW_008385594.1:0-223 GCF_000622305.1 Nannospalax galili
AGAAAAACCATATGAATGTAAACAATGTGGGAAGGCCTTTACAGATCACAGTTATCTTCAAAGACATGAAAAAATTCATATTGGAGAAAAACCCTATGAATGTAAAGAATGTGGTAAGGCTTTTAGATGTAACAGCTATCTTCAGTTACATGAAAAAATTCATACCGGAGAAAAACCATATGCATGTAAACAATGTGGTAAAGCCTTTAGATGTCACAGTTAT
>NW_008385595.1:0-223 GCF_000622305.1 Nannospalax galili
TAGGAGAGGCCATTTTCATAGGTTCAGCCTCAGTTGCAGTGGAGCCCCCAGGATATTGAAGAATCAAAGAATGTGAGATGACAACCAAGGACAGTGGCAGGCATGGAAGTAGAGACATCCTGAACCTACAGACAAGCTGAGTGTGCTTCAGATGGCAGAGCAGATGCAGATGGGGAAGTGAAACAGCCTCCTCTTCAGCATCCCTGAGCCTTGAGGGAAGGGT
>NW_008385596.1:0-223 GCF_000622305.1 Nannospalax galili
CACGTCCCCCACAGAAGAAAAACTGGGCAACGATAGGTACTTGTCCACAAGAACACTCACTAGACATTATTATTTGGAGTGGCATTTTCATCTCTCTCTCTATCCCTCTCTTCTCTCTCTCTCTCTCTGCTGTAACCTCCACCATGGGTCAGTCACTAACTACCCCTTTAACCTTAACCCTGGAACATTGGAAGGAGGTCATGGAACGGGCCCACAACATGTC
>NW_008385597.1:0-223 GCF_000622305.1 Nannospalax galili
AATCTTGGGAACACTCAAAACAAATGAGAGTCACTTTGAAAATGCAGGCCTTGGACCCTCCCTCCTGCGGCCAATCCAGAGTAATTCTAGCTTAAGCCTGAACCCTGACCCACAGGTAGGTATGCAGCCCCAGAGCCCCACCTACAATCCAGACAATGACCTGTTCCTCCATTCAGCTGCCAGAATGACTTGAGTAACTCCTTCAGAACCCTGACCTACAGGA
>NW_008385598.1:0-223 GCF_000622305.1 Nannospalax galili
CCCAACCCCTGAGTTCCTGTCTTTCTCTTATCCCTCCTGTTAGCTTGAGCAGGGTGTGCATGGCAGGGACGATACAGCCCTTAAAACCAGGGTACGCTACTTGGATTCTTCTTGCTCCTTTTGAGCGTTAGTCCTGAGCAAGGTGTAGGCCATGGAAAACCTCCTTCTGGAGCTTTGTCTTTTTCCCAAGACCATACTAACAAGTAAAGAGAAAACTGCCCCC
>NW_008385599.1:0-223 GCF_000622305.1 Nannospalax galili
TGGTTACCTCCAAAAGGAACAACCTGACACCCAAACACCGTAGATCTTTAAGTAACAAAAATAGCAAGTTTGGAGCACTGCCACAAAGGAGCCCGTTCCGTTTAGG
This sequence comes from Nannospalax galili, assembly GCF_000622305.1. Classification (NCBI taxonomy): domain Eukaryota; kingdom Metazoa; phylum Chordata; class Mammalia; order Rodentia; family Spalacidae; genus Nannospalax; species Nannospalax galili. Next base: position 107 of record NW_008385599.1, read on the forward strand.
TGCCCTTCAAAACCTGCCACGCACCATCTTTTTCATTAGACCCTAAGCTCAGAGTCCATGCTCTCGTCCGGATTTTACTCAGTACGTGGACATATGGAGGCTGCCCAGGCCCAGTAC
>NW_008385600.1:0-223 GCF_000622305.1 Nannospalax galili
ATAATACATTTTATGTGAGTTTATTAACAAGAAGGAATTGAATACCCAGTGGCTAGCCCTGCTCCACCACCACTCAGAGCCCTCCTTATCAGACTGTGCCACACCCATAGCCCTGCATTCTGGAGCCAGTGACCTTGCCCCACGTCCACAGGGAGTCAGTCCATTCTGTTTCTGAGTTGCTGCACTGGCTTCGAGTTTCCTATACCATCACTCTCTATCGGTG
>NW_008385601.1:0-223 GCF_000622305.1 Nannospalax galili
CCAAATGAAGACTTTAAACTTAATTATAGCCTTAGTCACAAAAGCATATAGATGAAAGTAACTTAATTCCCTTTGACAGTAGATGAAGACACTTTAGAATACACATACAGTAAATATTACTTAACCTTGCGGTTTGCTCCTTGACCTTTGCGCCTCACACCTCTATTCTCTGCTTCATCTATTTCTACCTACTTACCTGGGAATCTGTTCATTGTGTTTGGTC
>NW_008385602.1:0-223 GCF_000622305.1 Nannospalax galili
CTGAGCTTGCTCAGCATCTGGGCAAGACATTATCTACCTAGAGACATAGAAGAACTGATGACATCTTTCCCAGATAGATACATTCAATCTCTGGTTCTTGTGCAATTTCCTCTACCTACTTCATTAACACTAGCAAATCCTCTGACCTCTGATCAGAAAATAAACATTGATAACCAGCTTCACCAACAATTAATCATGAAAATAAAAATTCTTGTGGTGGATC
>NW_008385603.1:0-223 GCF_000622305.1 Nannospalax galili
ATCAAAGACCTTAACGTAAGGACTGATACCCTGAATCAAATAGGGAAGAAAATACAGAATTTTTAATAAAACACCCACTTTGCTTCATGTTTAATAGCCCTGAAATTCTTCTCTGTGTCAAAGCCATTAAGTAAAGGCACTCCTCAGGCTTGGGGGCAGTCATTGTATGGAACTTTTTTGTTCCCTCACTGATACTATTTACTACTATATAGACCCAGAGTAG
>NW_008385604.1:0-223 GCF_000622305.1 Nannospalax galili
ATGCTGATCATTTGAATTGAATTGTTTTATAAGTTCATTTAAATTTGGTTACGGCATTTGGTTGGGGTTTAGTAATTTTAGAGGAACTATTACGTCTTGGTTTTATGCTTGTACATATTTTAATATTATGATCAAAACTGTTTGAGTAAAATTGGAAGGGGAAACTATAATCTTTTTTCTAAAAATGATATAGACTTTTTCAAGTTTGAGCACAATGAATTAC
>NW_008385605.1:0-223 GCF_000622305.1 Nannospalax galili
GGGATAGCAACAGTAAATCTTGGCTTGGCCTCCAAAATTAAATAACATAAGATGATTCTGTGACATACTGATTTTAGAAAAACTACGTTTTTGTTGATGTTGTAGTTGTGCGATGGAGTGTCGTGCAGCCCAAGCTTTATTGGAACTAGCTATGTAGCCAAGGATGACCTTGAATCCCAGCTTCTCCTGTCTTGACCTCCGAAGTGCTGGGATTGCAGGCATA
>NW_008385606.1:0-223 GCF_000622305.1 Nannospalax galili
TTATTATTATTATTATTTGCCCCATGACCTAATTATTATCTAGTATGTCTTGTTGTCTTTGAACTGAGTTCCCATATAGCCTAGGCTGCTGTATAACTTATAATCCTCTAGCTGTGGCCATCTTAGTGCTGTGATTGTAGGCATGCTCCACCACACTCAACTTTATTTCTTTTTAAATATTTTATTTATTATTTTTATTTCATGTGTATGTGTGTATTGCCTG
>NW_008385607.1:0-223 GCF_000622305.1 Nannospalax galili
CTTCCATGTCAGATCCTGCTCCATTGTTTCAAGTCCTTTACTGTAAGCATGTCCTGTCCTCTAAAGTAGTGATTTTTCTACTAGTTCTGGAGATAACCGAGTGTTTTAGCAATATCCTGTGTTCTTTTGGGTGTCTCCTGGACCACCTTCGCCACCCAATCAATGTATGTTTTTAGCACCTTTGCTGAATATCAGGTGACTGAAATTATGTGTACTCATGTTA
>NW_008385608.1:0-223 GCF_000622305.1 Nannospalax galili
TGTGAAAGTCAGAAGTAGGGTGGATCAATGGACAGAGAGCTCTGGAAGTGCCATGGGTCACCTGACCGGTGCTTCTTTATTGAATGACCTTGAACTAGTTGCTGAACTTCTCTATACATGTTTCGTCATCTGTACAAGGGGAATAATACCAACGGCGTCCCTGGTTCTTCATGGAGTTATTATAGAGGAGCAGGGGTGGGGGTGGGGTGGAGCTCACACCTGT
>NW_008385609.1:0-223 GCF_000622305.1 Nannospalax galili
TGTGTGTGTGTGTGTGTGTGTTTAAACATCTGCTAAGGTACTTGGCTGCTCATTCAGGTTGCTCTATAATTGTTGAATGTTTTTAAATTATATTCATGTGTTTTGGTGTGTTTGTGTATGTGGGTTTGCATGAGCACATGGCTTGCATGTGGAGGTCAAAAGACAACTTACATGACTTGGATTTTTTTCTTCTACCATGTGAATTCCAGAGATTGAACTCAGG
>NW_008385610.1:0-223 GCF_000622305.1 Nannospalax galili
CAGCAGCTAGGAGTCCAAATGGTCACCAATCTCTCCTTCACTGAAAGGTCTCTGCTGCTCCAGGATGGGTAGAAAGGTTTCATTTGACTGGCTACCTACAGGGAATAAAACAGATGAGAGAGGTGAAGGAAACTCATGTTGATCCAAGACACCCCAACTTCTTGATTTCTCCAAAAAATGTTGTAATTTTGATAATGATTGTGTTTAATTACAGATCAATTTT
>NW_008385611.1:0-223 GCF_000622305.1 Nannospalax galili
AAGTTTGGACCCCCAGAACACACACAAAAAGTGGGCAGGCATGGTGGCTGTGATCCCAGCACTTGGGAGGTAAAGACAGGGGGTCCCTGGGGCAAAGTAGCCAGCTAGACTAGTCAATATTGGCAACCTTCAGGTTCGGTGAGAGACCCTGTCTCAGTAAATAAGGTAGAGCGTGACCAAGGAAGACACTCAATGTCAACTTCAGGCCCCTACACACATATGC
>NW_008385612.1:0-223 GCF_000622305.1 Nannospalax galili
CTCTTCTGAACTCCACAGGCATTGCATGACACCAGTTCACTTACACACATGCAGACAATACACTCATACACATACAATAAAAATAATAACTAAAATAATAAAATCTTACTGTATTTTATTGATCTACCTGTAGGAGCATAGTCAGTTTTTTTTTGATGATCATTAGCTAGGAGTTTTCATTCATTCATTTCTATTTTGTACTTAAAGTGATATTCCTTAAGGC
>NW_008385613.1:0-223 GCF_000622305.1 Nannospalax galili
ACACTGGATCTGGTCCGTGCCAGGAATTGTCTAGAGGATCTTTCCACTTTATCATGGCATATTGCTTCTTAGATTCAGGGTGCCAAAAGCGGTCTGCTACAGACTTACCATCAGACTCCAAGGTAAGGAAGTTTAAAACATAGAGTGCATGGTTTAATAGATTTCTTGGAGTACTTTTAGTGGGATACCACTCCCCTTTTTTAATTTTTTGTAAAGTGTTTTT
>NW_008385614.1:0-223 GCF_000622305.1 Nannospalax galili
GGCTGAAAACCAGGCACGCCTAAATCTCCAATATGGCCTCAACATTATGTTAGACATGCTCACGGGATGCGGACAATATACTGACCCCCATCTCCCAGTCTACTATTGGCCTCTTTCCCACAAGTTTCTAATTTGGCCTTTAAGGCACTTAAATGTTGCTCCCCACATGACTCACAAGTCTTTTTCCATAATTTGATTCAACAGTCAGGGGAGTCCTTTACAG
>NW_008385615.1:0-223 GCF_000622305.1 Nannospalax galili
GGGGTTGAACACGCGGTCCCCAGGTGGAACCCCCTGGACTCAGCGCTCGCTGCCTGCGCAATTTCACACCAGAACTAAGGCCCCAAGAAGGGAGAGAACCGGCCAAGGTCACTTGGAAGTCCAAGGCCGAGCCAGGATCGAAGCCATTAGCCCTGCCTTCCATCCTCGGCTGCAGGCACTGCGCGATCACCACCCACCTCCCGATCCTACCCCAACGTCCCCC
>NW_008385616.1:0-223 GCF_000622305.1 Nannospalax galili
GGGGTATTGTCCCGGGGGATCAGTCGAGGTGGGGAATTATCTGTAGGAGGCTCGTACATTTGTGCAAGCCATGTCTGTCAGGCTGCATAGGACGGACGTGTTGAAATCATCTTTGGGTATTGCTCTGAGGGCCTGATACACCGAGTGATTGAATTTTTTGACTGCAGGAACAAAGAACAAGGCATTTAAGAAGTAGGAAGAGAAGAATAATTATGCCTGTCAG
>NW_008385617.1:0-223 GCF_000622305.1 Nannospalax galili
CCCAGCTGGCCTGGAACTCACTATGGAGACCAGGCTGGACTTGAACTCACACAGATCTGCCTGCCTCTGCCTCCTAAGTGCTGAGATTGAACGTGTGTACCACCACGCCGTGCTAGAAACAAATCTTTTTTAAAATTTTTTATTCGTTACTTTTATTGTATGTGTATTCGTGTATTCCCTGCCTGTAGGTTAAGTTCAGCATGTCATGCCATGCCCACGGAGG
>NW_008385618.1:0-223 GCF_000622305.1 Nannospalax galili
AGTGTGAGCAGCACCATTTTCTGAGCAGGTGGGAATGAGCTGTATGAGAAATCTAGCTCAGCAGGAGCACACAGGAGAGTGAACAGGTAGCATATCCCCATGGATTCTGCTCCTAGATCTTTTTTGATTTCCTGGGCTGTTTGCCGGTAAAGATGGGCTGTAACTTTGAGGCAAAAAAATTCCCCATGCCTCCTCTAAATTGGTTTTGTCAGAGCCATTTTTT
>NW_008385619.1:0-223 GCF_000622305.1 Nannospalax galili
TGATCAAAGATGGCCATGGTAAAAGGACCATGCATACCATTTTCCATCACTTCCTGCGCGTTGCTTTTAGTGTTTCAAATCCAAAAGGCCTATGCATTCTAAGTTCAGGGTTGTCAGCTACCGCATAGACAGCTGGGATGTGAACTGGAAGGAACTGAGGGGATGGATATGCCAAGGGAGCCAGAGGTTCTCTAGAGAAAGTGTCTCCTGTGAGCAGATTTTG
>NW_008385620.1:0-223 GCF_000622305.1 Nannospalax galili
AGGGGCTGACACAGCTATGGTGCTCTGCTCTTCCATGTGTTACCGCCTTTTCTGAAGGGCCCGCTCTTGTTCAGTAATCCTTGTCAACATGTCTAGAAGTTACTTACTCACCCTTAAAAACACAAATCAGATGTCTCCTCTGTGAAAACATCCTGATACACATGATTAAAAAACCATTTGACCCAGTTATACCACTCCTTGGCATATACCCAAAGAATTTATC
>NW_008385621.1:0-223 GCF_000622305.1 Nannospalax galili
TCTAGGGTTTGATTCAAGGTTAGGGTGTATGGGGAGACTGCGCTGGGCTCCTGGGTGTGGGGTGCGCTCACTGCCTGTGGATCCGCAGACTGCTCTGGGTAGCGACGGCTCCGTGAGTGTCACGGCGGGTCCGCAGACTTCTCTGGGAAGCTGCGGCTCTGGGAGCAGTGGTGGGTGTGCAGGCTTTTCCCGCCGGCTGCCTCGGGTCCCACGTCTCTGGTGC
>NW_008385622.1:0-223 GCF_000622305.1 Nannospalax galili
TAAATTTTTCATAATCTTTGCTTGAGTGGTCTAGTTTGTCCTCTTTATCTTTCAGCCTTGATACTCTGTTTTCCAATTCATTCAGGCTTCCTCCTGTTGTTTCTAATTGACTTACTGAGTGTTTCACTTCCTTCTCCATTTTAGCCTGAGTATTCTTCAACATTTCTCTTTTTGAATTCATGCAGAAGTTTATCCCTATCTTCCTTCAGTTCTTTGATTTCTT
>NW_008385623.1:0-222 GCF_000622305.1 Nannospalax galili
ATCAAACCTGGGTCCTCTGCAAGAGCAGTCAGTGTTCTTAACTGCTGAGCCTCTTCAGCCCCCCCTTTTTTGGTATTTTTGAGACAGGGTCTCCCTGTAGCCCCAGCTGACCTGTAATTTGCTACACAGACCATGCTGACCTTAAACTCACTGAGATCCATCTGCCTCTGCCTCCTGAGTGCTGGGACCAAAGGTATGTGCCACCACGCCCGGCATGAAGGT
>NW_008385624.1:0-223 GCF_000622305.1 Nannospalax galili
TGTGAAATCACAATGCTCCAACATGCCAACACTATGGCCCCATGTGCCATCTCCATGCTCTATGGTGCCATCACAATGTTAAAATTTGACTTTACATTGTTCCATTGTGATATCACATTGCTCCAACATGACATCATTATTCTCCAGTGTGCCAAAACTATCTTATCGTGTCCCCTTATATTGCTCCAATATGCCATCATAATGTCACAGTAGGAATTCTAAT
>NW_008385625.1:0-223 GCF_000622305.1 Nannospalax galili
TAAAACAAGTTGATAACCTCATTGTTTTCATACTATTTTGTCCATCATGACCAAGTCATATTAAACTATTTCTTAATCAATATTTTGGTTTATGAGATGTTAGTATGTGATATGATTCTGTATATATTGTTAATTATATCCACAATATTACATTTTTATTAATTAAATTTAATTCTTCAATAATTTCATAGTGTATATAATACATTCTGATTACTCTTGTGCT
>NW_008385626.1:0-223 GCF_000622305.1 Nannospalax galili
GTCCTTCCGTCTTCTGATGTCTTCCTCAATCTCTTTCTTTAAGGATTTAAAGTTTACAGTGTAGATGTCTTTAATGTCTTCAGTCAGGTTTATTCCAAGATTTTTTTTCACAGATATTGTTAAGGGAAGTGTTTCCATGTACTCTTTCTCTGATTACTTGTTATTAGTATACAGAAAGGCTATAGACTTTTGTAGATTAATTTTGTAACCTGCCACATTACTG
>NW_008385627.1:0-223 GCF_000622305.1 Nannospalax galili
TGGTTATGAGAATTTATAGAAATTATTTAACACAAAATTAAACATCACTTTAGTTTCCTTGCTTCTGTGAAAACCTTCCTGTTTTAATTTCCATGCCATGCAATTCAACTCCTCTCTGGCCCCTTTGTTTCCATTCTACATAAACTCTAAAGTTAAGTTTCTCTCATTACCCACACACTCAAAGTAATCCTTCGTCTTCAACATTTAAGAAGCTTTCTCTGAC
>NW_008385628.1:0-223 GCF_000622305.1 Nannospalax galili
TGACTAGTAATAATCAGATATATAGAGATTAGAAATGCGTGTGCAAACATCGTAGTGTCAGTTGCATCAAAAATGAATTTTTCTATATGAAACTGTGTATTTTGATAATGAAATAGGATCTTTTTTAAAGGTTAAAACCTTATTTAATTTTATGTCCTAAAGGGTTTAATACTGAGTACAATATTGTATAACTGTATTGGTTCAACTGTAAACCTAAAAATTT
>NW_008385629.1:0-223 GCF_000622305.1 Nannospalax galili
TCTGATGTGCCCATAGTCGTGTCACCTGCACCATCTGACGTGCACATGGTCAAGCCACCTGCCCCATATTACTTGGAGATTGTCGTGTCTCCTGCCCCCTCAGACAGGCAGATGGTCGTGTCACCTGCCCGCTCTGACATGCAGATGATCCTGTCACCTGTCCCCTCTGACGTGCAGATGTTCTAGTCACCTGACACCTCTGACGTGCAGATGGTCGAACCAC
>NW_008385630.1:0-223 GCF_000622305.1 Nannospalax galili
TCTCCCATTTGGTAATATTTTCCACAGTTCCTCAGCCTGCCTGAAACTGCATAGTCGTCGTGGTCCTAATAACTTCAACATTAAGCTCCGCTACTTCCTCCAAACTGGGATGTGAATTAGAATAAATAAAAACGTCAGAATCACTCCAGGTCCCCGAAGATCAATTATCTCCAAAAGGAACAAGACCAAGATACAACTGGGGTTTTCCTTCAGCTTCTTTCAC
>NW_008385631.1:0-223 GCF_000622305.1 Nannospalax galili
CTGCAAGAGCAGTACATTCCCTTAACTGCTGAGTCATTTCTCCAGCCCCAATTCTTTATTATATTTAACAATCAGTATATGAAAGAGTTCCAGGATCTGTAAGAGGCCAAATGGCAATGTTGTTCTAAAACCATCAAGAATGTTCAGGGTTTGCCCAGCGTGGTGGTGCACACCTGTAATCTACACACTTGGGAGATAGAGGCAGAAGAATCAAGAGTTCAAC
>NW_008385632.1:0-223 GCF_000622305.1 Nannospalax galili
TAAGACTGATATCAAAGGGAGACCTTTATCTCCTCATCAGGGAAACTGGTGTAGGGGCCAGCCCCATGCCCTGAAACAAGCTTTTGGGGCAGTCAGTTTCGTTCCTGCCAGCAGCAGCAATCCATTGCAAACCTCAGCAGAGCAATCCCAGGAAGCACAGGACTGGACTTCTGTTCCTCCTCCCACACAGTATTGACTCCAGAGATGGGAATTCAGATCATAG
>NW_008385633.1:0-223 GCF_000622305.1 Nannospalax galili
ATAGATGGCTCAGCAGTTAATAACACTGCCTGCTCTTCCAAAGGACCTGGGTTTGGTGGTCAGCATCCATAAGGTAGCTTACAATGGTCCCTAATTCCAGTTCCAGGAGATCAGATGCCCATTTCTGACCTCCTTGGGTTTGCATACATGTGGTGCAATTATATATATGTAGGAAAAACACTCATATACATAAGATAAATTTTTAAGTGTTTTAAAAAGAAAG
>NW_008385634.1:0-223 GCF_000622305.1 Nannospalax galili
GCATGGATTTGATCAAAACACCTTATATGCACATATGAAATTCTCAATAAAATTTCTTAAAAGTTAAAAAAATGTGTTATTAGCAAAACACGAGTCTTTCTATAAGAAACAGTATATTTTAAAATGAAATGGAGAGCTTTTTAAAATTTAAAAACTCATTCAATTTTATGTTTTACAGGGTTTATAATGAGTTCAATATTGTATAACTGTATTAATTCAACTG
>NW_008385635.1:0-223 GCF_000622305.1 Nannospalax galili
CTTAAACACCCAAAAGGAAAGTATAATTAAAGATTAATGGGGTCAATATAACTTTTAAGAGTCCATATAGCTAAAGGCTGCATAACAAGAAACAATGCCAGACTGGAGCTACCTTCTATGAGTTAATGGCCAAGGTGGAACAAGAAACTCCCAGACAGTAACCCAACATAAAACTGAGCAAATGAACAGCAGACCCCAATCTTATCTAAAGGAATATTGACAA
>NW_008385636.1:0-223 GCF_000622305.1 Nannospalax galili
CTCTTCCTCTTCCTCTTCCTTGTTCATAGTCGGAAGACAACTTTCTCCCCTTCAATCCTTTGGTAATTTCCTCATTCTTCTCAGTGTGTCGAGACTGACTTCAATTCACTGACTTACTTTCTCTTCTGTCTATCCTCGCAGGATCCCTCTATCGCCAAACAGAGCCCAAGAATAAGAACTCAGAAATCATGACGTGATGGATGGTGACACCACAAAGCAGGGC
>NW_008385637.1:0-223 GCF_000622305.1 Nannospalax galili
GACAAGTGCAGATCACAGTGACCCCTAAATGTAACACAGGGACAAATGCGGGTCACACCGACCCCTAAATGTAACACAGGGACAAGTGCCGATCACACTGACCCCTAAATGTAACACAGGGACAAGTGCGGGTCACACTGACCCCTAAATGTAACACAGGGACAAGTGCGGATCACACCGACCCCTAAATGTAACACAGGGACAAGTGCGGGTCACACCGACC
>NW_008385638.1:0-223 GCF_000622305.1 Nannospalax galili
TATTCATGGGCACACTGACCTCAATGACAATTTCAAGATGGAGGCACACATCTGTCCTCCCCCACACTCCATTTCATTGGCACCAGGCCTCACTGTAACATCAGCATCCCATTTTTCTGTAAACTAAGCTTTCTGAAGGACAAAGTAGAATTTCCAGATAAAAAAAGAATCTTCCCAGGGCTGGAGAGATGGCTCAGCAGTTAAGAACACTGGTTGTTCTTGC
>NW_008385639.1:0-223 GCF_000622305.1 Nannospalax galili
AGTAGGAAATCGCTGATAAACTAAGGAAAATAGGATTACCGTCTAATGGTATGAACAGCATAAAGTACATCTCCGAAGTAATGTTTATGTTCCAGAGTAAAAATAAATGTGCCTTATTACTGAACTATTTGAAATAGACTTTAAACCAAAATTAGCATTAATGTAATTGTGAGCCTTATAATGGAGACTTTAATGTGGTCTTATTCAGATAATACAAAATGTG
>NW_008385640.1:0-223 GCF_000622305.1 Nannospalax galili
GCTATTCCCTGGTCTGTGATAAGGACCTTTTTCTGGAAAGAGCTGCTGGTCACACCACTGGCACCTACTTCACGCCTTCCTTTAAGTCACCTAGCTCTGTGGGTATGCGCACCTGACTGTCCTGTGCCAGGAACACCCTACCCACACTCTGCAGTGTTCAGATTTTCAGATCTTTATGTGTTACTGTTATAATCACTAATATAAATTAATTATACATGTTTGT
>NW_008385641.1:0-223 GCF_000622305.1 Nannospalax galili
TGGTCTTACGAAAATGTGGAAATAATTAGTTACGGTCTTATATAGTAATACTTATAATTTAACACTTGATGAAATTCTGCTTAATAACTTTCTCCTTGCTCTTTAAGCCGAATGCTTCAGAATTCATAGTCCTCTCATTATATTTAACCAGAGTCAGAAAAATGGCTTCTCGGTGAGTCATACACATCAGAGGGACTCACATACATCGTTATGCATCTTCTAT
>NW_008385642.1:0-223 GCF_000622305.1 Nannospalax galili
GAGATTGTAGGACACAGGCTTTATGAAGGGGTAAATGGGGAAAATCAGAAGCTTTTTAAGTGGGGCTGGAGACAAGAGGGCTGTAAATGGAAGAAAGAGATTAAATTATGCTTAGGTAGTGTGAGAAAAACAGTGAAATGCAGTATTTTAGATACTGTCTCCCTGTAGCCTTGGCTGGTTTGGAACCCACTATGTGCATCAGACTGGCCTTGATCTCCCTGAG
>NW_008385643.1:0-223 GCF_000622305.1 Nannospalax galili
TAACAGACACTTTATTGCACTTTACTTTGCTTATTAGTATGAATCCAGGAACCTTTACAGATCTGATGAGAGGAGTAGATTCTGTATCTTAAATATGAAATCCTGTTATTAAAATTTTTGTGTGTGGGCACGTGTGTGCATGTGTGGTGTATGCACTTGTTTCTGTGGGTATGCATGTGTGTGCATGTGGAGACCAGAGGTCCACTTCAGGTATCTTCCTTTA
>NW_008385644.1:0-223 GCF_000622305.1 Nannospalax galili
ATAGCTTACAGCACTGCTACAGGACCCGTGGAGAGAACTTAGAATTTTTTTCTCTCCACCAGCTCTGGACAAAATAGTGTCTTGTATCCTCCACCAGTTTGCTTTTTCTTGGTCTCCTGTACCTAGGCCAGCCTCGAAACAGCGTGCTGTGTAGCTGAGTCTGGCGTGGAAGTTCTGGTTCTGCTGCCTTTACCCTCTGAGTGCTGGGGTTATAAGGGATGCA
>NW_008385645.1:0-223 GCF_000622305.1 Nannospalax galili
AGACCTCTGCTTGTTTGAGAGCCTTGTACCCCACTTTCAAAACACCTGAAGTTCGCCTCCTTTAGGTGGTCACTCAAGTTCACTTGAGCCTACCCCCAAAAAGGTTGTTTGTACTACATACCACATTTTTGTTGACTTGTTTCTTCATAAGTCTATTTCACCTTATGCTTATGTGTTTTCTCTATTCCTCCTGGGAGAGTAGTTTTTCCTATTATTGTTTCAT
>NW_008385646.1:0-223 GCF_000622305.1 Nannospalax galili
GGACAATACTTGCCCTCACAAAAATAATCTTGTAAGAGATAGAAAGGGGACAAGGCTGTGCCACAGAGGAGACATAGATGTAAAGAGTTAATCTTGGCTATTATAAGAATAAGAATTTAAGGATCCCCTTTAGATAACATTATCCAAAGTAGAGCATTAAAGGCTTGCAAGGTCTTTGTGCACAGCATTTCTAGAAAAGTTGACATGAAGCTTACCTGGGCTG
>NW_008385647.1:0-223 GCF_000622305.1 Nannospalax galili
TTGTTAGCTGCCACGTGGGTGCTGGGAATCAAACCCAGGTCCTCTGCAAGACTAGCAGTGCTCTTAACTGCTGAACCATCTCTCCAGCCCTTAGCTACCCAATTTAAAACCATGGTGAATTATCTAGAAAAGTGGGGATAGAGGGAAAAAGGAGAAAAGAAAGGAGAAAAATAAGAAAGGAAGAAAAGAAAGAAGAGGGAGGAAGGAAGGAAGGAAGGAAGGA
>NW_008385648.1:0-223 GCF_000622305.1 Nannospalax galili
TATCCAGGTGTCACTCCATGCAAGTTCATCCACTGGAGGCTAGTTAGCTAATCTAGAGTAACACGAAATCCAGTGGTTTGGAGGGGTGTGGGTGGGGGATGCAGGTGGGGGAGGGGGTCAAAATTTGATTAAGATCTATTATATGAAATGCACAAAAAATCAATAAAATTATTTTTAAAGGTTATTTTATGTGATTCCAATTTTTGAATTCTACAAAAGTGAA
>NW_008385649.1:0-223 GCF_000622305.1 Nannospalax galili
AAAGATCTGAAAATTGACTTGCTTTTGATTTAGAAATATGTGCTGTACACTCAGGAACCCCTGCTCAGCATGTCTTCTATTCAATCTGACCCAAACTAGCTCCAATGCCCTCAAAATATAAATTTAACTCTTATTGAAACATTGAAAAAATTAAAAAGTACAACTATACCACGACTTGCCTTTGTTGTTAGATGAAGAAATCTTGCAAAAAATTATTCATGAA
>NW_008385650.1:0-223 GCF_000622305.1 Nannospalax galili
TCAGAGGGGGCAGAGACACGACCATCTGCACGTCAGAAGGGGAAGGAGACAGGACCATCTGCATGTAAGAGGGGGTAGGTGGCACGAACACCTCCTCGTCAGAGGGGGCAGGTGACACGACCATTTTATGGCAGAGAGGGCAATTAACACACCATCTGCACATCAGAGGGGACAGGTGACACGGCCATCTGCACGTCAGAGGTGGCAGGTGACACGACCATCT
>NW_008385651.1:0-223 GCF_000622305.1 Nannospalax galili
TGAGATATCTGTCCTGTTGTGAAGCAGGAGTCCCTTGTGTAGATGGGAAAGGATGCCTGCTCTCCTCCATTGCCTGGATGGTGATTCTCCTACAAAGGGAAAGTGCTCAGCTCTGAATATAAAATAACCTTAATAAATAGAAAACAGCATTGTTTCTTATCTTTGGGCTTATTTTAGGATTGAAAATTCAGGAGCTCCAAAGGAGGCAGAGGTCTTATAAAGC
>NW_008385652.1:0-223 GCF_000622305.1 Nannospalax galili
ACCATGTGCACGTCAGAGAGGGCACGTGAAATGACCATGTGCACATCAGAGAGGGCAGGTGATATGACCATCTACACATCAGAGGGGGCAAGTGATACGATAATCTGTGGTCAGAGGGAACACGTGACACGACCATGTGCACGTCAGAGGGGGCAGTGGACACGACCATGGGCATGTCAGAGGGGGAAGTGACACGACCATCTGCATGTCAGAGGGGGCAGGT
>NW_008385653.1:0-223 GCF_000622305.1 Nannospalax galili
GGACACTGGTTCAAGTCCATTTTGTGGGGTCTCCATGGCCTCCTTGATCAACAGGACAGGTGACTTACCTGTCACTGGACAGAACATTTTGAGAGATGCTCCATAGTCTCCTGGAACTTAGTTGACCTTGAAGGGTAAGGAGCAAAAATTGCCCTTTAAGTCCCTCTGACCAAATTAGTATAGGTCTCAAAGTTTGGCTGTTAAACATCCAAGAAGGTTAGTT
>NW_008385654.1:0-223 GCF_000622305.1 Nannospalax galili
ATTCTAGGCAAGTGTTCTATGGTTGACCTACATCCAGATGTCTTTTCACTTTTTATTTTGAGATAGTATCTCACTAAGTTGCTCAGCCTGGCATTGAACTCACTATGTAGCCCTGGTTGACCTGGAGCTTGTGATTCTCCTGCCTTAGCCTCCTGAGTTTCTGAGACAACAGGCCTGTGTCACCAGATCTGACTTAACTCACACTGTTTACTTTAAGGTAGTC
>NW_008385655.1:0-223 GCF_000622305.1 Nannospalax galili
AGGTGAGGTACACAGTTGATGGAGAACCAGAAGGGGGTCTTATAAACTAAAAGCCTATGGTAGAGAGGAAGAAGGTGACTATGAACAAGTGGGGTAAGTGTAGAAGACTTTGGTTCAACCATCAGACGAGGGCATTCTCAGCACTGATGAGGAGATTTGAACATAGAAGAACGAAATGGAGGTCAGAGAGACAAAGGCTGTAGAGGTTGTGAATGCAGCCCCT
>NW_008385656.1:0-223 GCF_000622305.1 Nannospalax galili
ATAAGGATCTAGTTTCATTCTTCTACAGGTGTAGATCCAGTTTTGCCAGCAACATTTGTTGAAGATGCTGTGTTTCCTCCATTGTGTTTTCTTGGCATCTTTGTCAAATATCAGGTGGCTGATATTGGGTACTAAGATTTGGATCTTCAATGATGTTCCATTCATGTATATATCTGTTTTTGTGCCAGTACCATGCTGTTTTTATGACTATGACTCTGTAGTA
>NW_008385657.1:0-223 GCF_000622305.1 Nannospalax galili
GCACCACTACACCTAAGCTGTGGGAACTTCATGGAAGAGTGAGTGGAAAGGGATCACGATTCAGAGACAGGACACTGGCTGCAAGAGAGTGCTTTGTAGACTTAAAGCGAAGCTGCACCCACGAAATCTCAACAACATTTTGTCTGAGCAAGATGTGAAACCCAACAGCCCTGAGAGACATGCCAACGAGGAGGGGAATGTCTCAGGGCCCCACCCTGCACTG
>NW_008385658.1:0-223 GCF_000622305.1 Nannospalax galili
TGTGATATCAAAATGGAGCTATTTGAAGAAATATTGGATCATTGAGATGGCACATTGGGGAATTTTGATGGCACATTGTGGCATTTTGAGCACACATTGAACATTCTGATGGCATGTTGAACATTGTTATGGCACACTGGAGTATTGTGATGTCTCACTTAGCATTGTGACATCACATTGGAGCACAGTGATGACATATTGGAGCATTGGGATCACTCATTAC
>NW_008385659.1:0-223 GCF_000622305.1 Nannospalax galili
GGAGACCCCCCATAAGAATCTGGCAATAGACCTTTAGGCGTTCCCTACCTTTGGGGACTTATAGTCCACCCCTCAGTTGGGCTTGTGAGAGGGAAAGCAGCCACAATCAAATCTTCATTCTCTCTTGGTTGCCCATCATTTCCAGGGACCGCGTGTCTGCATTCCCGAAGGATGTGTTCCGTTCCTTGGTGGTGAACAGGATATTCAATAACTGTTGGCAATC
>NW_008385660.1:0-221 GCF_000622305.1 Nannospalax galili
GTGTGTGTGTGTGTGTGTGTGTGTGTGTGTGTGTGTGTGTGTGAAACCCATGATCTTGTTTGTAATAGGCAGGCAACCTCAACCCCCTCTCAAGATATTTTTATGCTACAAGTTCTCTCTGAAATTGGATTTTGCTGAAGCTCCCTCCAGTGATAATACAACATTTGAGCCTCTGTAGCATGTATAAAAGATAGATAGATAGATGATTGATAGATTAGATA
>NW_008385661.1:0-223 GCF_000622305.1 Nannospalax galili
ACACACACGGAAGAGTGTACTTCCATACACAATACAAACACCATACACACATAAACACACACACACACACATATACACACACACATGCACATACAAATAGTACACTATGTCTTAAAATGAAAAAAAGCATAGATTTTCAAGTTATTAAAGCTACAAACATAGAACTCATCACAGAAAAATACAGTTAAGCCAATGAATTAGAACGAAATCAGATACACACTTT
>NW_008385662.1:0-223 GCF_000622305.1 Nannospalax galili
GAAGTATTAAAAAGATTTAAGATGTGGTGTTTGGCGCCCCCTGGTGTGCGCTGCACCCTTGCGGTCCCTCCCTGTAGGCAGCTGCACCCCTCGAGGTCCATCGCGGTCACTCACGTTTGTCGTCTGCACCCCTCGCGGTTTTCACGGTCCCTCCCGGTCCCTCGCAGTCGGCGGCTGTACCCCTCAGGGTCCCTCGCGGTCTCTCGAGGTCCCTCGCGGTCAG
>NW_008385663.1:0-223 GCF_000622305.1 Nannospalax galili
GAAACTTCTTTATGCTACATTCTAGGATTTTATGGTTTTGTACTCTATAATAATTATGTAAAATTTTCACCCACTGTTGCCTCAAATATTTTTGTTTTCTTCCAGTATTCTACTTATGTATATGTATAACACTTTCGAAATTAACAACTGTGAAATCACCTTACAGTTTTTGATGCTCCTTTTTTTTCATTCTTTTTCTTTCTGTAACTGAGTTTGGGAAGCT
>NW_008385664.1:0-223 GCF_000622305.1 Nannospalax galili
GATATGGGAGGGCCCAGCCCACTGTGGGAGGTGGTCCTGTGTTGTATAATACGTCAGGCTGCAGGCACAGGTCAGGAGAACAAGCCAATAGGCAGCAATCTTTCATGGTCTTGGCCTTGGTTCTTGCTTTGAATTCCTGTGCTGACCTCCATCAATGATGAATTGTGACCCAGGAGATGTACGATAAAATAAAACACCCAAAGTTGGGTGTGGTCAGTGTTTT
>NW_008385665.1:0-223 GCF_000622305.1 Nannospalax galili
CCCAGCCCTGCCCCTCAGGCTGCTGGGGTTCTGTGCTGCCCAGCCCTGCCCTGTAGGCTGCCTGGGTTCTATGCTGCCCAGCCCTGCCCCTCAGGCTGCCGGAGTTCTTTGCTGCCCAGCCCTGCCCCTCAGGCTGCCGGGGTTCTGGACATTCTTTTCCATTCCACTTTTTAGACAGTAGCAATTTCTCTGCCTTCAGATTTACCCCTCATTTCCTGCATGT
>NW_008385666.1:0-223 GCF_000622305.1 Nannospalax galili
CTCTTTTCTGTAGTTTCTGGGCTGAAACCCAGAGCTAGTAGTACCTTGAGTGCCTCCTGTTGTTCAGGAACTTCTGTCTCCAAAAGGGACATTGTGTCTCATCTCACATTGAGATCCCACCACTATGTGTCTCACACAATAATATGCAGTCACCATCTTCACAGAGCTTAGCTTTGGGGTGAATTGGTTCTTAGATGTGTCTACTGTCATAATGTTTCTAATC
>NW_008385667.1:0-223 GCF_000622305.1 Nannospalax galili
AAAAAAAAAACTTAAGAATGAACTCAAAATGAAAGCTTGAGGACAATTTTTTTTAGAGTTTAAAGGAAAAACCTCAGGGCTGGCAAGCCGTGAGTCTCAGCAACTGCCCAGAGGAGGGGAATGGAGGAGAGAAGAAAAAAATCTATGCTGTTTGATTCCTGTAGGTCAGACACATGGCAGACTAGCAGCCACAGGGCAGGGAGGAGAGCTTTAGAAAAAAAAA
>NW_008385668.1:0-223 GCF_000622305.1 Nannospalax galili
TTTAGACATGAAAAAGGTCATGAGAGACATACTGCACTTGCTAAACAGTGCACTGCTGCCTAAGCAGAGAACACTCTTTCCCTTGCCCTTCCCTGAAAATACAAGTTATTCACCTCTGAGCAGAGTATTCACCTCTGAGCAGACTTCCCAGAGAAATGACCCATCACCTGAGCAAATAATCTTGCTGTCCATCTGCTTCTCCTGGGTCCCCACTTCTTATTGT
>NW_008385669.1:0-223 GCF_000622305.1 Nannospalax galili
ACTTGAGGGACATATTTCATGTTAAAACTGAAGCAGTGTGAAAAATAGTTTTCAAGTGTGCTTTTAAAAATTTATCTGTTGAGGGTTGGAGAGGTAGCTCAGAGGTTAAGAGCACCAGCTGCTCTTGCAGATGACTGGGATTCAATTCTCAGCACCCATTTATGGCTAATACCCATCTGAACCTTCAGTTCCAGGGGATCCGATGCCATCTTCTGGTCACCAT
>NW_008385670.1:0-223 GCF_000622305.1 Nannospalax galili
TTTAGTAGGGCTGCTCTGGGCCTCAGATGCTGCACTGCTAGCAGGCTCCCAGCTGGTATTGATGCTCTGAGCCATTGACCACACATTGAGCAGCAAGCTGCCCCTCTGGGTCTCCCAATGGACTCCTGTGTCTTGGGGGGTAGACTGTGAAGAGGGAGTAGACAACTCCAGCAGGCGCCTAGCCTCTGGCTTCCTGCTGGATCCCAATGGGGAGCACTGACAG
>NW_008385671.1:0-223 GCF_000622305.1 Nannospalax galili
AGATTTTTCGGAAATACTTCTGAATGACAAAGTTTCAGGTGGATCATTACAAAAAATACATGCATAGTCAAGTGAATCTGCCTCTGCCTACTGCGTGCACACATCTCACTGCTGAAGCTTCCCAGGTATTCTAATTGCCTTGAGGTTGAGGAATTAGAAGTCTGTTTCTGCGGTGAAGAAGCCAGAACCTTCAGGAAACTAGAAGTAAAGAATATTTTGCACA
>NW_008385672.1:0-223 GCF_000622305.1 Nannospalax galili
ATCATGTGATGCCCCTGAAACTTCATGAGAAATGTGCATATAATGTCTAAATATTATTGCATATGTATACCTGGGAACTGCTTGGCAAGGAACATAGTGCGGACAAAAGAGAACTCCCTATGAGTGCTTGGTGAGAATGGCCCAGGAGACTCCCAAAATGACACAGGCTATTGAAAAACCTGGTGGTTATCTATCAGAAATAATAGATAATACCATACTTCTA
>NW_008385673.1:0-223 GCF_000622305.1 Nannospalax galili
CTCTCTCCCCTCTCTGAGCCTCATTTTCCCTAAAGTAGTAAGGTAGGCTGATCATAAGCTAGAGAGTTCTAATGGAGGAGGAGGTCCTCAGTCAGCCTTGGCCTGGGTGCTGGACTCATGCCTGGCCTGGAGGTGGAGGCCTGGTTTCCTGGTATTGTCCCTCAGGTTTCCCTGGTCCCTGGGAGGGTCTTGGCTAATGGACAGGGAAGCCACGACTGCCCAT
>NW_008385674.1:0-223 GCF_000622305.1 Nannospalax galili
AAAGGTAACTTTTTAATAACCAACAGTTTCCTCACCTGTATAACAGCATTACAACAATAGCTCTCTACGTTGCAATGAAGTTTCCTTTAGCTAGTACTGAGAAGCATTTACAACGTCTGGTACCTATAAGGCACTTGTGATGGCTAATCCTGGTTGTCAACTTGACTGGATCTGGATTAAATGAAATGAAAGAGATCTTCTTGATTGGATCATCTGAAGCTGG
>NW_008385675.1:0-223 GCF_000622305.1 Nannospalax galili
CAGATCATTCATGGGTGGCCCTGTTGTCTTGTGGGCTTCTGGCTTTTGCACGCTGTCCCTCAAACCTGAATTCCATCCCCACAAATGTAGTTGATTGGAGTTTCTGGTCAAGGGCTGTCAGATGCAGCTCTGAGGATAAGGATGAAGTTTCATCAGAGTCATTTTTCCTTTATAATTGCATCTATTTATTTTTGGAGGAGTTTATCAAAGATCTGTTTTCAGA
>NW_008385676.1:0-223 GCF_000622305.1 Nannospalax galili
TTTCTCGTATTACCCCACCTGAAACTTTGAGCACTACACTGAATGGAAGTGGAAAGAATACACAGAACATCCTTGTTTCATTCCTAATCTTAGTGAAAATGCTTTGAGGTTTTCTCCATTAGTTAACAACAATGTTGGCTGTAGGTTTGTCATGTATAGCTTTCCTGGAACTTGGTATGCAGACCAGACAGGCCTCTATCTCTCACAAAGCTCCACCTCCCTC
>NW_008385677.1:0-223 GCF_000622305.1 Nannospalax galili
CACCGATAGAGAGTGATGGTATAGGAAACTCGAAGCCAGTGCAGCAACTCAAAAACAGAATGGACTGACTCCCTGTGGACCTGGGGCAAGGTCAGTGGCTCCAGAATGCAGGGTTATGGGTGTGGCACAGTCTGATAAGGTGGGCTCTGAGTGGTGGTGGAGCGGGGCTAGGCACTGGGTATTCAATTCCTTCTTGTTAATAAACTCACATAAAATGTATTAT
>NW_008385678.1:0-223 GCF_000622305.1 Nannospalax galili
GTATAAGGAAACTCCATGCACTTTATTCTCAGTTGCTCTGTGTGTGTGTGTGTGTGTGTGTATTAATATGTACTTACTGTATATAGAGCTGAGATTTTTAGACAATTCATTTCAAGGATATCATGTGCTTTGAACATACTCACCCTCCTCCTCTTTCCCTCCCCCTTCCCCCCTCTGTCCCTTTTCTCCCTTCTTCTAGTCTCTTTACTATCCTCCACCCCAT
>NW_008385679.1:0-223 GCF_000622305.1 Nannospalax galili
CCATCTGTGCGGCCGAGTGGGCCGTTGACACGACCATGTGCACGTCAGACGGGGGAGCTGACACACCCATCTGCACGTCAGAGTTGGCAGGTGACACGATCATGTGCTCACCAGAGAGGGCAGCCGACATGACCATATGAACGCCAGAGTGGACAGGAGACACGACAATCAGCACGTCGGACGGGGCAGGTCTAACGACCAAGTGCATGTCAGATGGGGCGGG
>NW_008385680.1:0-223 GCF_000622305.1 Nannospalax galili
ACATTATGTCTTGTCTTCAGCAGCAGGGTCTTACCTTTGAATTCTGGGAGATAACCAAGGGTTGCAGCCATAGCCTGTGTTATGTTGGAGATGATTACTGATGGGTGGGGGAGAGTAGACCTAATTAACACCTCTGGATGTGGGAATGAAGAGACTCCAGTAGATGAACTTGCACTGAAGGACATCTGGATAAAATGCTTGACTGGATGGGACTTAAGATGTA
>NW_008385681.1:0-223 GCF_000622305.1 Nannospalax galili
CATGTACACGTCAGAGAGGGCAGCTGACATGACAATGTGCACGTCAGAGAGGGCACGTGACACGACCATCTGCGCGTCAGAGGGGGCAGGTGATAAGACTACCAGCACGTCAGAGGGCGCAGGTGACACTACAATCTGCCCGTTAGAGTGGGGATGTGACAGGACCATGTGCACGTCAGAGAGCGCAGCTGATAGGAACATCTGCACGACAGAGGGGGCAGGT
>NW_008385682.1:0-223 GCF_000622305.1 Nannospalax galili
TTCCAAAATCTTAATGGTTTATAAAATTTCTTGAGGTAGTTTGTATACTAATTTTTGTTCCTTGTGAATTTCACAAATATCCTTTTCAGATGTCATAACTCCTTATTTGAAACAGTTTTTGGTTAAGCACTTTTAAAATAGCGTCAGCTCTTCTAGTTTTTATTACCTTTTCAATTTTAGAACAGTTTTTATATTTAAAGGAATATCAAGATGGCAGTACAAT
>NW_008385683.1:0-223 GCF_000622305.1 Nannospalax galili
TTACCTGTTTGTTGTTGTTTACTTTGTTTTTCCTTTATTAGTGTTTGTATTAGCTTGTGTGATTGCTGAAGTGTGGATGCAACCAAGCAGGTGTAGTGGTCAGAGAATAACTTTTTAGGAGTCTGTTCTCCCCCTGACTGATTTGAGGCACAGTTTCTCTCAGTTCTGTTCTCCTGCATTCTCCAATTGAGCTGACCCGGAGCTTGCAGGGGATTTTCCAGTC
>NW_008385684.1:0-223 GCF_000622305.1 Nannospalax galili
ATCAAAGCTCAAGGGAGCCATTACATGAGTTTGTAGATAGGGTTGAAAAGAATCTAAAGAGCAAGTTTCCCCCTGGGCCACTCAGAGAACACTTCATAAAAATGCTAGTATGGGACGGTATGAATGCCAACCATAGGGTCGCCTGCTCGGGGTAAAAAGACCATTCCATTAACAGCTGGATCGTGGCCTCAAAGGACATAGGGACCAAAACAAAGGTGACTGA
>NW_008385685.1:0-223 GCF_000622305.1 Nannospalax galili
CCATTTCAGGACATTTTGAGAGATGCTCATAGTCCCCTGGAACTAGTTGACTCAGGAGGGCAAGGAGCAAAACTGTCCTTTATGTCCATCTTTCCAAATTAGTATAGGCCTCAAAGTATTTCTGTTAAACATCCCTGTAGGTTAGTTCCACCAGTCTAGTACTTTTAATTAGTGTGTGCCATGCAGATAAATCTTGGGCAAAGACCAATTGTTCTCAGATAAA
>NW_008385686.1:0-223 GCF_000622305.1 Nannospalax galili
CCACTAATAGACAGGTGCAGAGACGGACCATGGCTCTGTAACCGTGCTGCGAATGGCCGCCAGTTGTGAAAAATTACAGCCAGAGGTGCTTCTGATTGGTGCTGGCACAGAACATTTCTTCCGATATCCAAATGCCTTGAGAACCAAATGTTCCTGGATCAGGGCTTTTCTTCAGCCAACAAAGCTTAGGTCAAAAAGCTAATTGGCTACTTGAAACTTTGCT
>NW_008385687.1:0-223 GCF_000622305.1 Nannospalax galili
CAAGCACTCTGCACACTGAGCTACAAGCACTCTACCCACTGAGCTACAAGCTCTCTATCCCCTGAGCCACAAGCACTCTACCCACTGAGGTACAAGCACTCTATCCATTGAGCCACAAGCACTCTGCCCACTGAGGCACAAGCAGTCTACCCACTGAGCTACGAGCACTCTGCCCACTGAGCCATGAGCACTCTATCCACTGAGCTACGTGCACTATGTACTG
>NW_008385688.1:0-223 GCF_000622305.1 Nannospalax galili
GTTGTGATAAAATCACTGTCCAAAGGAACTTAGAGAAGAAAGAGTTTATTTAAGCTTACAGTTCCAGAGGAAATAGAGTTGGTCATGCTGGGGAGGCATGGTGCCCAGAGTGATGGAGTTTAAAATGGAGGCTCACATCTTGAACAGGTACAGGGAGCAGAGAGTGACTGGGAATTTAGCACGGTTTTGGAACTCTGAAAGCCTGTCTGAGTGATTCACTTCC
>NW_008385689.1:0-223 GCF_000622305.1 Nannospalax galili
GAGGATGTCTGGAATCCAGCACCACACCGAGATGGCCAGCAGTAAGTTGGCCTTACACACAAGTGGCTATGTAGCACATAATCAACCCCCTAAACCCAACTACATGTATCCCCAATTCTTCTGCTCAGAGAACTCCCATTACAGTCTGAGTTCACTTGAATGTGAGAGAAAGGAGGGTGGGGGTGGGGTGGGACAAGAGACAGAGGTCTTGACCAAAATTACT
>NW_008385690.1:0-223 GCF_000622305.1 Nannospalax galili
CATCTCTTCAAGAAACTTACCAAGTAAAGCCAGCTAAATGATTCATAATTTGATTTAAGTCAAGACTGTGGGTTATGTACTACTTAACCAGTTCTTAGACTGAAAGTTAAAATTAAAATTCAGGACATTTGAAATACGATTACATAGGGTTTCAAACTGGGGTTACTCACATAAGAGTCTCATAGGCCAGAGATTCTGGAGCTCAACATCTACTATACTTGGC
>NW_008385691.1:0-223 GCF_000622305.1 Nannospalax galili
GAATATGCCTTTGATCATTTGGTTTTTTTGAAATAAATTTCATCTTTAGGGTGTTTTCTTTCTTCCTTTGCACTGTATTTTCAAATCAAAACCCTTTTCATTTGACAGTGGAGAAAGTCTTGTATCCTGAGTGCATAAATATTTTGTGCAGTAAGGCTCTTATAGAAGAAAACCAATTTCCTGGTTAAGATTGGAATGAATTTTGAATTAAGTGGTGGAAAAT
>NW_008385692.1:0-223 GCF_000622305.1 Nannospalax galili
GCTGGCCTCGAACTCACAGACATCCACCTGCCTCTGCCTGTGCTGTGATTAAAGGCGTGCACCACCACACCTGGCTTATTTACTGTGCTTATTTTTCTTTTTAATAATTTGTTGAGCATTTCATATATGCATATAAGGTGTTCTGATCAAATCTATGCCCACTCCCCTCCAACTCCCATATCTCTCCATCACTTTTTTCTGATAACTTCATGTACTCTTTTTT
>NW_008385693.1:0-223 GCF_000622305.1 Nannospalax galili
AAAACTACAGGTTAATTATGATGTAGTGATAGTGGGGTACTTCAAACCTCAAAGTCATTTATAAGCAGATTATCTGGGCAAAAGCTAAACAGAGAAATCTTGAGTTGAGTGATATCATAAATCAAAAGGACCTAATCAACAACTGCAGAATATTCCACCCTAAAACTAAACACTCTATGCTCTCAGCAGCCCTTTGAACTTTTTCAAAAATCAATCACAGATT
>NW_008385694.1:0-223 GCF_000622305.1 Nannospalax galili
AAATGAAGATAATCAAATAGAACATCTGGGTTCTGCTTAAAGGACTGAGATAAGAGGCTCTGGGGGAGAGATCCCTTCAACATTTATTGTACCATGATTATCCCTGTTTTGATTTGTGCATTGCTAATTGCTAGTGTTTACAGATTGATATCAAAAATAAACAATGAATGACACTAAGCAGTGAAGGAAGGACAGAGGAGGCCCTTGTTCTTATTCACCTCTC
>NW_008385695.1:0-223 GCF_000622305.1 Nannospalax galili
CTATGTAGCCTAAGATGTCTTTGAACTCCAATTCCATCTGCTTCTATTCCCCAAGAGCTCAGATTATGGGACTAGTCACCTTGAACAGTTTATGTAGTGCTGGGGACCAAACTCAGGGCCTTATGAATTCTACATAAGCACTCTGCCAGTGAATGAACTACACACTTAGTACCCACCCCCATGCTAAAGCACCTTTTAGGCTCTCTTTATAAGAAAACAACAG
>NW_008385696.1:0-223 GCF_000622305.1 Nannospalax galili
TGTTACATTTATGAGCTGATGCAGTCACCTACCACTTCCTCAGCAAAAGTCGTTGCTCCACTTGGCAAGAGGAGAAGAAGGAGAGGAAGGAGAAGAAGGAAAGAGTGCATGGCCAGAGAGCTGGCTGGGTGTGTGTTTAAGCAGACCAAGATTATGTCCCCTTGCTGAAGTTCAGCATCTATGCACTTCCTTAAAGATTCTGCTGTGTAAGGTCTTCTTGGTT
>NW_008385697.1:0-223 GCF_000622305.1 Nannospalax galili
CAAGAAAAAGAAATAATAAGTTGTCTAGGTAAAGAGTGAGACCTAGAGATTTCTAGGAAGGAGGAATAATTTGTGCAAAAATTCTGTGACAAGATGGCACGGGGGAAGTTTAAAGGCCTGACAAAAGTTTAGTCCAGCACTGCAGAGAAAGCAAGAAGTCAGGAAGAGTTCACTGTGTAAACAGGATCAAACTGTAAGACTTTATGAGAACATACTGGCCTCT
>NW_008385698.1:0-223 GCF_000622305.1 Nannospalax galili
AAAAAATACTTTGAAATAAACCTAAGTAATGAAAGAGCTCTACAATAAAAACTTTAAAACACTGAAGTAAGAAATTGGAGAATAGAAGACAGAAAAATTTTCTGTGCTCATGGATTAGAAGAATAAATACTGAGGCCAGGGGCTGTAGCTCAGTGGTAGAGCACTTGTCTAGCATGAGACCTCAGGTTCAATCCTCAGTACTGCAAAACAAAAAGAAACAAAC